>NW_026974926.1:300000-479555 GCF_030014295.1 Loxodonta africana | reverse complement strand
AAGGTCTTAGCTTCTGTTGACTGACACGCGCAATACAGTAGGGGCGGGACCCTGGCCAGGTGGAGCTTGTGGGCAGATGCAACCTCTCCGGCAACGAATAATTGCGCTGCTGCTTTGTATGGTGAAAACCTCCCCCCGCCAAGGGGGATGGGTAGAGAACATTGACCCACACCCCGCCAGGGGCCTTTCCTGGGACTAAAGATCCCAACGTGGTCTCAACGTCGTCACCCTCTCAACACACACCTTTCCTGCACACGTAATCCTGCCTTTCTCCGTCACGGCCCTATCCTACCAGGAAAAAAAGCAAGCCGCTCAAAAAGGCCGATGCCAGGGAAATCGAGGAAACACGGCCAGTTTCCAAATTTTTGCTCTCTACACGTCCCCGCCTCCGGTGCAAGGCTGCCTATGTGCCGGGCTCTGAAGGCAAGGCCGAAATCCTGGCAGCCTGGGCCCCAGCAGTCCAATGCTTGATGGACGTGGGGACACGGATGACCTGTTCGCCACAATACAGGAGGGATCCTTGGGCCCTTCACTGGCTCGCCATTCAGCTCCAACGACGTCCACTACTGGCCCTGGCCTTTGCTTTGGCTGGTGCCCCATTAAACGTGTGCTCCGGAGCGATGTTTCTCCACCCATCACTAGCATTCTGCCACCAGGGGATATGTGAGTGTGGGAGTCACCATTTGTTCACTGGCAGCAGTGTCACAAGTCACTAGACTTCCAGCTACCCGCTGACCTAGGCTGCCTTCTGCCCAGGCAAGGTCCCGAATCCTTTATCCCAGATGCTGACACCTGGGCACTGGCGGATATTGATTTTTATCAACACAGAGGTCTGAGTGAGGGTCAGAGGGCCAGGTAGGTGAAGTGAAGGCCAGCAGGCGGGCGGGGCTAAGGCTTCTTTGCCATCACCATAGAGACAGTCCCCCCACCGCAAGAGTGGGCGGAGCTCGTGATGGGCCTGGTGACAAGACTGAGCCAATGGCAGAGATCCGGCCCGCCAGGCAGATGACACAGGGCCCTCCATTGTGACCTATGACACCTAGTGGCCACAGGATTTGAGCACACCCCGGGAAAGGCTACGCAGGCACAAGGGAGCCCCTGGTGCGGACTGCTTCAGGGCATTGGCAGAGCACGCCAGGTACCTCTTTCCCACTTGCCTGAGGATATCAGTAGGCAAGGCATCTCCACTCAGCATCATTTGCCTCTCTCTGTCTCTCTCTGCTTGTCTTCGTTCTCTGAAATCTCTTCCTTCTCCCCCTTGTCACTTCACACCTTGGAGTGCCTGACAGAGGGCCTAGAGACCAAAGAGCAAAGGGGGAAGGCCTCTGGCTCTACTGCTTGCCCTTGAGGGGAGAGAAGTTCTGCTAGTCTATCTGGAAGGTCTAGAGAGTAGTGATTGATTGGGGAGCTACATCACGGGCGACCTGGCCAGGTGAAGCTTGACATCACCGTGGGACCTGGCCAGGTGAAGCTCGCTGACAAGTGGCAGCCTCTCCGGAGACCACTAATTCCGCTGCTAACATTCTGTGCAAATAACCGGCTGAGTGCCATGGGCAGAAAACATTGACACATACTTGCCAGAGGCCTATTCTGGGTCTGAAGAGTCCACCCTGGTCTCCAGCAACTCATCATCTCAGCACACACTTTGCCTGCACGCATGGAAACCGCCTCTCTCCACGAATGCCTTCACCTGCTAGGAAACACACGATGTCACTCAGCCAAAGAAGAGCACAGGCAAAGTCAACTGAAGCCCCCATTTTCAAGATTTTGCCCTCTGCTGTTCCACAGCCTCCGGCGGCACACTGCATCTGCGTCACTTCTCGGTAGACGAGGCCGAAATCCGGGCATCCAGGGCCCCAGCCGTCCAGAGTCTACGGATGGCGGCATATGGATCACCTCTTTGCCTCGTACAGCAGGGAGGCCTGGGCCCTAGACTGGCTCCGCTAGAGCTCCACGACCTCAGCTATTTTCCCTGACCTTTGGCCCGTGCCCTCGTGAGTGTGTCATCTCTACTTCCACTTCTCTTCCCACCACACTGAATCCGCCACCTGCGGATACCTGAGCGTGGACATCAACATCTGTCACTGGCTGCAGTGTCACAGGTCACTAGGTGTCTAGGCTCAGGCTGACCTTGGCTGTCTTCTGGCCAGGCAAGGAGCCTAATCCTTCCAAGGAAATCAGGACACGTGCTCACTGGCCGACATCCTTTCTTTCATCCACACAGCGGTCTAGATCAGGGGAAAGAGGCCAGGTAGGCCAGGTGAAGGCTGAGTGTGGGGCCTAAGGCTTCTTTCCCAATCACCATGGTGACAGCCACCGGAAGGCTGGGCCGAACTTCTGACGGGGACGAGTCACAAACACTCAGCCAATAGGAGAGGTCCAGCCTAACCGGCCAGTTCCGCAGAGCCCTCCATTTTACCCATGGACAGACAACGGCCCCTTGCGTCTTTGGCCACAAAATCCAGGGCACCCAGGGAATAACTTCACAGTAGGCAACCCCTGATGTCAACACGTTCGACACACTGGGACAGCAGGGCAGGTACCTCTTTTCCACTTACGCTAGGATATCACTAGGCAAGGCGCCCTTCCTCAGCATCTCTGGCCTCTCTGTATGTGTTCACTCAGAGGAATCTCTTCATTCTACCCCTGAGACACATCACAAGTATGAGGGGCCTGAGAGAGAGCCCTAGAGATGGAACGGGGGGGGCTTCTGGCTGTACTGCTTCCCCTGGGTAGAGAATAGCAGGTAGTCTCTCTGGAAGGTCTTAGCTTCTGTTGACTGACATGCGCAATACAGTAGGGGCGGACCCTGGCCAGGTGGAGCTTGTGGGCAGATGCAACCTCTCCGGCGACGAATAATTGTGCTGCTGGTTTGTATGGTGAAAACCTCCCCCCCGCCAAGGGGGATGGGTAGAGAACATTGACCCACACCCGCCAGGGGCCTTTCCTGGGACTAAAGATCCCAACGTGGTCTCAACGTCGTCACCCTCTCAACACACACCTTTCCTGCACACGGAATCCTGCCTTTCTCCGTCAGGGCCCTATCCTACCAGGAAAAAAAGCAAGCCGCTCAAAAAGGCCGATGCCAGGGAAATTGAGGAAACACGGCCAGGTTTCCAATTTTTGCTCTCTACACGTCCCCGCCTCCGGTGCAAGGCTGCCTATGTGGCCGGGCTCCGAAGGCAAGGCCGAAATCCTGGCAGCCTGGGCCCCAGCAGTCCCATGCTTGATGGACGTGGGGACACGGATGACCTGTTCGCCACATACAGGAGGGATCCTTGGGCCCTTCACTGGCTCGCCATTCAGCTCCACGACGTCCACTACTGGCCCTGGCCTTTGCTTTGGCTGGTGCCCCATTAAACGTGTGCTCCGGAGGCGATGTTTCTCCACCCATCACTAGCATTCTGCCACCAGGGGATATGTGAGTGTGGGAGTCACCATTTGTCACTGGCAGCAGTGTCACAAGTCACTAGACTTCCAGCTACCGCCTGACCTAGGCTGCCTTCTTTCCAAGGCAAGGTCCCGAATCCTTTATCCCAGATGCTGACACCTGGGCACTGGCGGACATTGATTTTTATCAACCCAGAGGTCTGAGTGAGGGTCAGAGGGCCAGGTAGGTGAAGTGAAGGCCAGGTGGGCGGGGCTAAGGCTTCTTTGCCATCACCATAGAGACAGTCCCCCCCTGCAAGAGTGGGCGGAGCTTGTGATGGGCCTGGTGACAAGACTGAGCCAATGGCAGAGATCCGGCCCGCCAGGCAGATGACACAGGGCCCTCCATTGTGACCTATGACACCTAGAGGCCACAGGATTTGAGCACACCCCGGGAAAGGCTACGCAGGCACAAGGGAGCCCCTGGTGCGGACTGCTTCAGGGCATTGGCAGAGCACGCCAGGTACCTCTTTCCCACTTGCCTGAGGATATCAGTAGGCAAGGCATCCGCACTCAGCATCTCTTGCCTCTCTCTGTCTCTCTCTGCTTGTGTTCGTTCTCTGAAATCTCTTCCTTCTCCCCCTTGTCACTTCACACCTTGGAGTGCCTGACAGAGGGCCTAGAGACCAAAGAGCAAAGGGGGAAGGCCTCTGGCTTACTGCTAGCCCTTGAGGGGAGAGAAGTTCTGGTAGTCTATCTGGAAGGTCTAGAGAGTAGTGATTGATTGGGGAGCTACATCACGGGCGGACCTGGCCAGGTGAAGCTCGCTGACAAGTGGCAGCCTCTCCGGAGACTACTAATTCCGCTGCTAACATTCTGTGCAAATAACCGGCTGAGTGCCATGGGCAGAAAACATTGACACATACCTGCCAGAGGCCTATTCTGGGTCTGAAGAGTCCACCCTGGTCTCCAGCAACTCATCATCTCAGCACACACTTTGCCTGCACGCATGGAAACCGCCTCTCTCCACGAATGCCTTCACCTGCTAGGAAACACACGATGTCACTCAGCCAAAGGAGAGCACAGGCAAATCAACTGAAGCCCCCATTTTCAAGATTTTGCCCTCTGCTGTTCCACAGCCTCCGGTGGCACACTGCATCTGCGTCACTTCTCGGTAGACGAGGCCGAAATCCGGGCATCCAGGGCCCCAGCCGTCCAGAGTCTAGGGATGGCGGCATATGGATCACCTCTTTGCCTCGTACAGCAGGGAGGCCTGGGCCCTAGACTGGCTCCGCTAGAGCTCCACGACCTCAGCTATTTTCCCTGACCTTTGGCCCGTGCCCTCGTGAGTGTGTCATCTCTACTTCCACTTCTCTTCCCACCACACTGAATCCGCCACCTGCGGATACCTGAGCGTGGACATCAACATCTATCACTGGCTGCAGTGTCACAGGTCACTAGGTGTCTAGGCTCAGGCTGACCTTGGCTGTCTTCTGCCCAGGCAAGGAGCCTAATCCTTCCAAGGAAATCAGGACACGTGCTCACTGGCCGACATCCTTTCTTTCATCCACACAGCGGTCTAGATGAGGGGAAAGAGGCCAGGTAGGCCAGGTGAAGGCTGAGGGTGGGGCCTAAGGCTTCTTTCCCAATCACCATGGTGACAGCCACCGGAAGGCTGGGCGGAACTTCTGACGGGGACGAGTCACAAACACTCAGCCAACAGGAGAGGTCCAGCCTAACCGGCCAGTTCCGCAGAGCCCTCCATTTTACCCATGGACAGACAACGGCCCCTTGCGTCTTTGGCCACAAAATCCAGGGCACCCAGGGAATAACTTCACAGTAGGCAACCCCTGATGTGAACACGTTCGACACACTGGGACAGCAGGCAGGTACCTCTTTTCCACTTACGCTAGGATATTACTAGGCAAGGCGCCCTTCCTCAGCATCTCTGGCCTCTCTGTATGTGTTCACTCAGAGGAATCTCTTCATTCTACCCCTGAGACACATCACAAGTATGAGGGGCCTGAGAGAGAGCCTAGAGATGGAACGGGGGGGCTTCTGGCTGTACTGCTTCCCCTGGGTAGAGAATAGCAGGTAGTCTCTCTGGAAGGTCTTAGCTTCTGTTGACTGACACGCGCAATACAGTAGGGGCGAACCCTGGCCAAGTGGAGCTTGTGGGCAGATGCAACCGCTCCGGCGACGAATAATTGCGCTGCTGCTTTGTATGGTGAAAACCTCCCCCCGCCAAGGGGGATGGGTAGAGAACATTGACCCACACCCGCCAGGGGCCTTTCCTGGGACTAAAGATCCCAACGTGGTCTCAACGTCGTCACCCTCTCAACACACACCTTTCCTGCACACGGAATCCTGCCTTTCTCCGTCAGGGCCCTATCCTACCAGGAAAAAAAGCAAGCCGCTCAAAAAGGCCGATGCCAGGGAAATCGAGGAAACACGGCCAGTTTCCAAATTTTTGCTCTCTACACGTCCCCGCCTCCGGTGCAAGGCTGCCTATGTGGCCGGGCTCCGAAGGCAAGGCCGAGATCCTGGCAGCCTGGGCCCCAGCAGTCCAATGCTTGATGGACGTGGGGACACGGATGACCTGTTCGCCACATACAGGAGGGATCCTTGGGCCCTTCACTGGCTCGCCATTCAGCTCCACGACGTCCACTACTGGCCCTGGCCTTTGCTTTGGCTGGTGCCCCATTAAACGTGTGCTCCGGAGCGATGTTTCTCCACCCATCACTAGCATTCTGCCACCAGGGGATATGTGAGTGTGGGAGTCACCATTTGTCACTGGCAGCAGTGTCCCAAGTCACTAGACTTCCAGCTACCCGCTGACCTAGGCTGCCTTCTGCCCCAGGCAAGGTCCCGAATCCTTTATCCCAGATGCTGACACCTGGGCACTGGCGGACATTGATTTTTATCAACCCAGAGGTCTGAGTGAGGGTCAGAGGGCCAGGTAGGTGAAGTGAAGGCCAGGTGGGCGGGGCTAAGGCTTCTTTGCCATCACCATAGAGACAGTTCCCCCACCGCAAGAGTGGGCGGAGCTCGTGATGGGCCTGGTGACAAGACTGAGCCAATGGCAGAGATCCGGCCCGCCAGGCAGATGACACAGGGCCCTCCATTGTGACCTATGACACCTAGTGGCCACAGGATTTGAGCACACCCCGGGAAAGGCTACGCAGGCACAAGGGAGCCCCTGGTGCGGACTGCTTCAGGGCATTGGCAGAGCACGCCAGGTACCTCTTTCCCACTTGCCTGAGGATATCAGTAGGCAAGGCATCCCCACTCAGCATCATTTGCCTCTCTCTGTCTCTCTCTGCTTGTCTTCGTTCTCTGAAATCTCTTCCTTCTCCCCCTTGTCACTTCACACCTTGGAGTGCCTGACAGAGGGCCTAGAGACCAAAGAGCAAAGGGGGAAGGCCTCTGGCTTACTGCTTGCCCTTGAGGGGAGAGAAGTTCTGGTAGTCTATCTGGAAGGTCTAGAGAGTAGTGATTGATTGGGGAGCTACATCACGGGCGGACCTGGCCAGGTGAAGCTTGACATCACCGTGGGACCTGGCCAGGTGAAGCTCGCTGACAAGTGGCAGCCTCTCCGGAGACTACTAATTCCGCTGCTAACATTCTGTGCAAATAACCGGCTGAGTGCCATGGGCAGAAAACATTGACACATACCTGCCAGAGGCCTATTCTGGGTCTGAAGAGTCCACCCTGGTCTCCAGCAACTCATCATCTCAGCACACACTTTGCCTGCACGCATGGAAATCGCCTCTCTCCACGAATGCCTTCACCTGCTAGGAAACACACGATGTCACTCAGCCAAAGAAGAGCACAGGCAAAGTCAACTGAAGCCCCCATTTTCAAGATTTTGCCCTCTGCTGTTCCACAGCCTCCGGTGGCACACTGCATCTGCGTCACTTCTCGGTAGACGAGGCCGAAATCCGGTCATCCAGGGCCCCAGCCGTCCAGAGTCTACGGATGGCGGCATATGGATCACCTCTTTGCCTCGTACAGCAGGGAGGCCTGGGCCCTAGACTGGCTCCGCTAGAGCTCCACGACCTCAGCTATTTTCCCTGACCTTTGGCCCGTGCCCTCGTGAGTGTGTCATCTCTACTTCCACTTCTCTTCCCACCACACTGAATCCGCCACCTGCGGATACCTGAGCGTGGACATCAACATCTGTCACTGGCTGCAGTGTCACAGGTCACTAGGTGTCTAGGCTCAGGCTGACCTTGGCTGTCTTCTGGCCAGGCAAGGAGCCTAATCCTTCCAAGGAAATCAGGACACGTGCTCACTGGCCGACATCCTTTCTTTCATCCACACAGCGGTCTAGATGAGGGGAAAGAGGCCAGGTAGGCCAGGTGAAGGCTGAGTGTGGGGCCTAAGGCTTCTTTCCCAATCACCATGGTGACAGCCACCGGAAGGCTGGGCGGAACTTCTGACGGGGACGAGTCACAAACACTCAGCCAATAGGAGAGGTCCAGCCTAACCGGCCAGTTCCGCAGAGCCCTCCATTTTACCCATGGACAGACAACGGCCCCTTGCGTCTTTGGCCACAAAATCCAGGGCACCCAGGGAATAACTTCACAGTAGGCAACCCCTGATGTCAACACGTTCGACACACTGGGACAGCAGGCAGGTACCTCTTTTCCACTTACGCTAGGATATCACTAGGCAAGGCGCCCTTCCTCAGCATCTCTGGCCTCTCTGTATGTGTTCACTCAGAGGAATCTCTTCATTCTACCCCTGAGACACATCACAAGTATGAGGGGCCTGAGAGAGAGCCTAGAGATGGAACGGGGGAGGCTTCTGGCTGTACTGCTTCCCCGTGGGTAGAGAATAGCAGGTAGTCTCTCTGGAAGGTCTTAGCTTCTGTTGACTGACATGCGCAATACAGTAGGGGCGGACCCTGGCCAGGGGGAGCTTGTGGGCAGATGCAACCTCTCCGGCGACGAATAATTGCGCTGCTGCTTTGTATGGTGAAAACCTCCCCCCGCCAAGGGGGATGGGTAGAGAACATTGGCCCACACCCGCCAGGGGCCTTTCCTGGGACTAAAGATCTCAACGTGGTCTCAACGTCGTCACCCTCTCAACACACACCTTTCCTGCACACGGAATCCTGCCTTTCTCCGTCAGGGCCCTATCCTACCAGGAAAACAAGCAAGCCGCTCAAAAAGGCCGATGCCAGGGAAATCGAGGAAACACGGCCAGTTTCCAAATTTTTGCTCTCTACACGTCCCCGCCTCCGGTGCAAGGCTGCCTATGTGGCCGGGCTCCTAAGGCAAGGTGGAAATTCTGGCAGCCTGGGCCCCAGCAGGCCAATGCTTGATGGACGTGGGGACACGGATGACCTGTTCGCCACATACAGGAGGGATCCTTGGGCCCTTCACTGGCTCGCCATTCAGCTCCACGACGTCCACTACTGGCCCTGGCCTTTGCTTTGGCTGGTGCCCCATTAAACGTGTGCTCCGGAGCGATGTTTCTCCACCCATCACTAGCATTCTGCCACCAGGGGATATGTGAGTGTGGGAGTCACCATTTGTCACTGGCAGCAGTGTCCCAAGTCACTAGACTTCCAGCTACCCGCTGACCTAGGCTGCCTTCTTTCCCAGGCAAGGTCCCGAATCCTTTATCCCAGATGCTGACACCTGGGCACTGGCGGACATTGATTTTTATCAACCCAGAGGTCTGAGTGAGGGTCAGAGGGCCAGGTAGGTGAAGTGAAGGCCAGGTGGGCGGGGCTAAGGCTTCTTTGCCATCACCATAGAGACAGTCCCCCCACTGCAAGAGTGGGCGGAGCTCGTGATGGGCCTGGTGACAAGACTGAGCCAATGGCAGAGATCCGGCCCGCCAGGCAGATGACACAGGGCCCTCCATTGTGACCTATGACACCTAGTGGCCACAGGATTTGAGCACGCCCCGGGAAAGGCTACGCAGGCACAAGGGAGCCCCTGGTGCGGACTGCTTCAGGGCATTGGCAGAGCACGCCAGGTACCTCTTTCCCACTTGCCTGAGGATATCAGTAGGCAAGGCATCCCCACTCAGCATCATTTGCCTCTCTCTGTCTCTCTCTGCTTGTCTTCGTTCTCTGAAATCTCTTCCTTCTCCCCCTTGTCACTTCACACCTTGGAGTGCCTGACAGAGGGCCTAGAGACCAAAGAGCAAAGGGGGAAGGCCTCTGGCTCTACTGCTTGCCCTTGAGGGGAGAGAAGTTCTGCTAGTCTATCTGGAAGGTCTAGAGAGTAGTGATTGATTGGGGAGCTACATCACGGGCGGACCTGGCCAGGTGAAGCTTGACATCACCGTGGGACCGGGCCCTGTGAAGCTCGCTGACAAGTGGCAGCCTCTCCGGAGACTACTAATTCCGCTGCTAACATTCTGTGCAAATAACCGGCTGAGTGCCATGGGCAGAAAACATTGACACATACCTGCCAGAGGCCTATTCTGGGTCTGAAGAGTCCACCCTGGTCTCCAGCAACTCATCATCTCAGCACACACTTTGCCTGCACGCATGGAAACCGCCTCTCTCCACGAATGCCTTCACCTGCTAGGAAACACACGATGGCACTCAGCCAAAGGAGAGCACAGGCAAATCAACTGAAGCCCCCATTTTCAAGATTTTGCCCTCTGCTGTTCCACAGCCTCCGGTGGCACACTGCATCTGCGTCACTTCTCGGTAGACGAGGCCGAAATCCGGGCATCCAGGGCCCCAGCCGTCCAGAGTCTAGGGATGGCGGCATATGGATCACCTCTTTGCCTCGTACAGCAGGGAGGCCTGGGCCCTAGACTGGCTCCGCTAGAGCTCCACGACCTCAGCTATTTTCCCTGACCTTTGGCCCGTGCCCTCGTGAGTGTGTCATCTCTACTTCCACTTCTCTTCCCACCACACTGAATCCGCCACCTGCGGATACCTGAGCGTGGACATCAACATCTGTCACTGGCTGCAGTGTCACAGGTCACTAGGTGTCTAGGCTCAGGCTGACCTTGGCTGTCTTCTGCCCAGGCAAGGAGCCTAATCCTTCCAAGGAAATCAGGACACGTGCTCACTGGCCGACATCCTTTCTTTCATCCACACAGCGGTCTAGATGAGGGGAAAGAGGCCAGGTAGGCCAGGTGAAGGCTGAGTGTGGGGCCTAAGGCTTCTTTCCCAATCACCATGGTGACAGCCACCGGAAGGCTGGGCGGAACTTCTGACGGGGACGAGTCACAAACACTCAGCCAACAGGAGAGGTCCAGCCTAACCGGCCAGTTCCGCAGAGCCCTCCATTTTACCCATGGACAGACAACGGCCCCTTGCGTCTTTGGCCACAAAATCCAGGGCACCCAGGGAATAACTTCACAGTAGGCAACCCCTGATGTGAACACGTTCGACACACTGGGACAGCAGGCAGGTACCTCTTTTCCACTTACGCTAGGATATCACTAGGCAAGGCGCCCTTCCTCAGCATCTCTGGCCTCTCTGTATGTGTTCACTCAGAGGAATCTCTTCATTCTACCCCTGAGACACATCACAAGTATGAGGGGCCTGAGAGAGAGCCTAGAGATGGAACGGGGGGGCTTCTGGCTGTACTGCTTCCCCTGGGTAGAGAATAGCAGGTAGTCTCTCTGGAAGGTCTTAGCTTCTGTTGACTGACACGCGCAATACAGTAGGGGCGAACCCTGGCCAAGTGGAGCTTGTGGGCAGATGCAACCTCTCCGGCGACGAATAATTGCGCTGCTGCTTTGTATGGTGAAAACCTCCCCCCGCCAAGGGGGATGGGTAGAGAACATTGACCCACACCCGCCAGGGGCCTTTCCTGGGACTAAAGATCCCAACGTGGTCTCAACGTCGTCACCCTCTCAACACACACCTTTCCTGCACACGGAATCCTGCCTTTCTCCGTCAGGGCCCTATCCTACCAGGAAAAAAAGCAAGCCGCTCAAAAAGGCCGATGCCAGGGAAATCGAGGAAACACGGCCAGTTTCCAAATTTTTGCTCTCTACACGTCCCCGCCTCCGGTGCAAGGCTGCCTATGTGGCCGGGCTCCGAAGGCAAGGCCGAGATCCTGGCAGCCTGGGCCCCAGCAGTCCAATGCTTGATGGACGTGGGGACACGGATGACCTGTTCGCCACATACAGGAGGGATCCTTGGGCCCTTCACTGGCTCGCCATTCAGCTCCACGACGTCCACTACTGGCCCTGGCCTTTGCTTTGGCTGGTGCCCCATTAAACGTGTGCTCCGGAGCGATGTTTCTCCACCCATCACTAGCATTCTGCCACCAGGGGATATGTGAGTGTGGGAGTCACCATTTGTCACTGGCAGCAGTGTCCCAAGTCACTAGACTTCCAGCTACCCGCTGACCTAGGCTGCCTTCTGCCCCAGGCAAGGTCCCGAATCCTTTATCCCAGATGCTGACACCTGGGCACTGGCGGACATTGATTTTTATCAACCCAGAGGTCTGAGTGAGGGTCAGAGGGCCAGGTAGGTGAAGTGAAGGCCAGGTGGGCGGGGCTAAGGCTTCTTTGCCATCACCATAGAGACAGTTCCCCCACCGCAAGAGTGGGCGGAGCTCGTGATGGGCCTGGTGACAAGACTGAGCCAATGGCAGAGATCCGGCCCGCCAGGCAGATGACACAGGGCCCTCCATTGTGACCTATGACACCTAGTGGCCACAGGATTTGAGCACACCCCGGGAAAGGCTACGCAGGCACAAGGGAGCCCCTGGTGCGGACTGCTTCAGGGCATTGGCAGAGCACGCCAGGTACCTCTTTCCCACTTGCCTGAGGATATCAGTAGGCAAGGCATCCCCACTCAGCATCATTTGCCTCTCTCTGTCTCTCTCTGCTTGTCTTCGTTCTCTGAAATCTCTTCCTTCTCCCCCTTGTCACTTCACACCTTGGAGTGCCTGACAGAGGGCCTAGAGACCAAAGAGCAAAGGGGGAAGGCCTCTGGCTTACTGCTTGCCCTTGAGGGGAGAGAAGTTCTGGTAGTCTATCTGGAAGGTCTAGAGAGTAGTGATTGATTGGGGAGCTACATCACGGGCGGACCTGGCCAGGTGAAGCTTGACATCACCGTGGGACCTGGCCAGGTGAAGCTCGCTGACAAGTGGCAGCCTCTCCGGAGACTACTAATTCCGCTGCTAACATTCTGTGCAAATAACCGGCTGAGTGCCATGGGCAGAAAACATTGACACATACCTGCCAGAGGCCTATTCTGGGTCTGAAGAGTCCACCCTGGTCTCCAGCAACTCATCATCTCAGCACACACTTTGCCTGCACGCATGGAAATCGCCTCTCTCCACGAATGCCTTCACCTGCTAGGAAACACACGATGTCACTCAGCCAAAGAAGAGCACAGGCAAAGTCAACTGAAGCCCCCATTTTCAAGATTTTGCCCTCTGCTGTTCCACAGCCTCCGGTGGCACACTGCATCTGCGTCACTTCTCGGTAGACGAGGCCGAAATCCGGTCATCCAGGGCCCCAGCCGTCCAGAGTCTACGGATGGCGGCATATGGATCACCTCTTTGCCTCGTACAGCAGGGAGGCCTGGGCCCTAGACTGGCTCCGCTAGAGCTCCACGACCTCAGCTATTTTCCCTGACCTTTGGCCCGTGCCCTCGTGAGTGTGTCATCTCTACTTCCACTTCTCTTCCCACCACACTGAATCCGCCACCTGCGGATACCTGAGCGTGGACATCAACATCTGTCACTGGCTGCAGTGTCACAGGTCACTAGGTGTCTAGGCTCAGGCTGACCTTGGCTGTCTTCTGCCCAGGCAAGGAGCCTAATCCTTCCAAGGAAATCAGGACACGTGCTCACTGGCCGACATCCTTTCTTTCATCCACACAGCGGTCTAGATGAGGGGAAAGAGGCCAGGTAGGCCAGGTGAAGGCTGAGTGTGGGGCCTAAGGCTTCTTTCCCAATCACCATGGTGACAGCCACCGGAAGGCTGGGCGGAACTTCTGACGGGGACGAGTCACAAACACTCAGCCAATAGGAGAGGTCCAGCCTAACCGGCCAGTTCCGCAGAGCCCTCCATTTTACCCATGGACAGACAACGGCCCCTTGCGTCTTTGGCCACAAAATCCAGGGCACCCAGGGAATAACTTCACAGTAGGCAACCCCTGATGTCAACACGTTCGACACACTGGGACAGCAGGCAGGTACCTCTTTTCCACTTACGCTAGGATATCACTAGGCAAGGCGCCCTTCCTCAGCATCTCTGGCCTCTCTGTATGTGTTCACTCAGAGGAATCTCTTCATTCTACCCCTGAGACACATCACAAGTATGAGGGGCCTGAGAGAGAGCCTAGAGATGGAACGGGGGGGCTTCTGGCTGTACTGCTTCCCCTGGGTAGAGAATAGCAGGTAGTCTCTCTGGAAGGTCTTAGCTTCTGTTGACTGACACGCGCAATACAGTAGGGGCGGACCCTGGCCAGGTGGAGCTTGTGGGCAGATGCAACCTCTCCGGCGACGAATAATTGCGCTGCTGCTTTGTATGGTGAAAACCTCCCCCCGCCAAGGGGGATGGGTAGAGAACATTGACCCACACCCGCCAGGGGCCTTTCCTGGGACTAAAGATCCCAACGTGGTCTCAACGTCGTCACCCTCTCAACACACACCTTTCCTGCACACGGAATCCTGCCTTTCTCCGTCAGGGCCCTATCCTACCGGGAAAAAAAGCAAGCCGCTCAAAAAGGCCGATGCCAGGGAAATCGAGGAAACACGGCCAGTTTCCAAATTTCTGCTCTCTACACGTCCCCGCCTCCGGTGCAAGGCTGCCTATGTGGCCGGGCTCCGAAGGCAAGGCCGAGATCCTGGCAGCCTGGGCCCCAGCAGTCCAATGCTTGATGGACGTGGGGACACGGATGACCTGTTCGCCACATACAGGAGGGATCCTTGGGCCCTTCACTGGCTCGCCATTCAGCTCCACGACGTCCACTACTGGCCCTGGCCTTTGCTTTGGCTGGTGCCCCATTAAACGTGTGCTCCGGAGCGATGTTTCTCCACCCATCACTAGCATTCTGCCACCAGGGGATATGTGAGTGTGGGAGTCACCATTTGTCACTGGCAGCAGTGTCCCAAGTCACTAGACTTCCAGCTACCCGCTGACCTAGGCTGCCTTCTGCCCCAGGCAAGGTCCCGAATCCTTTATCCCAGATGCTGACACCTGGGCACTGGCGGACATTGATTTTTATCAACCCAGAGGTCTGAGTGAGGGTCAGAGGGCCAGGTAGGTGAAGTGAAGGCCAGGTGGGCGGGGCTAAGGCTTCTTTGCCATCATCATAGAGACAGTTCCCCCACCGCAAGAGAGGGCGGAGCTCGTGATGGGCCTGGTGACAAGACTGAGCCAATGGCAGAGATCCGGCCCGCCAGGCAGATGACACAGGGCCCTCCATTGTGACCTATGACACCTAGTGGCCACAGGATTTGAGCACACCCTGGGAAAGGCTACGCAGGCACAAGGGAGCCCCTGGTGCGGACTGCTTCAGGGCATTGGCACAGCAGGCCAGGTACCTCTTTCCCACTTTCCTCAGGATATCACTACGCAAGGCATCCCCACTCAGCATCTCTTGCCTCTCTCTGTCTCTCTCTGGATGTGTTCGTTCTCTGAAATCTCTTCCTTCTCCCCCTTGTCACTTCACACCTTGCAGTGCCTGACAGAGGGCCTAGAGACCAAAGAGCAAAGGGGGAAGGCCTCTGGCTCTACTGGTTGCCCATGGGCAGAGAAGATCTGCTAGTCTATCTGGAAGGTCTAGAGAGTAGCCATTGATTGGGGAGCCACATCACGGGCGGACCTGGCCAGGTGAAGCTTGCGGACATGCAGCAGCCTCTCCGGAGACTACTAATTCTGCAGAGAACATTCTATGCAAATACCCGGCTGAGTGCCATGGGCAGAAAACATTGACACATACCTGCCAGAGGTCTATCCCGGGTCTGAAGAGTCCACCCTGGTCTCCAGCCACTCATCATCTCAGCACACACTTTGCCTGCACACGTGGAATCCGCCTCTCTCCACGAATGCCTTCTCCTGCTAGGAAACACACGATGGCACTCAGCCAAAGGAGAGCACAGGCAAAGTCAACTGAAGCCTCCATTTTCAAGAGTTTGCCCTCTGCTGGGCCACAGCCTCCGCTGGCACAGTGCATGTGTGTCACTTCTCCGAAGACAAGGCCGCAATCCGGGCGTCCAGGGCCCCAGCAGTCCAGAGTCTGCGCATGGCGGCATATGGATCACCTCTTTGCCACGTACAGGAGGGAGGCCTGGGCCCTACACTGGCTCCGCTAGAGCTCCACGACCTCAGCTATTTTCCCTGACCTTTGGCCCGTGCCCTCGTGTGTGTGTCATCCCGAGTTACACTTCTTCTCCGACCACTCTGAATCCGCCACCTGCGGATACATGAGCATGAAAATGAACATCTGTCACTGCCTGCAGTGTCACAGGTCACTAGGTGTCTAGGCTCAGGCTGACCTTGGCTGTCTTCTGACCAGGCAAGGAGCCTAATCCTTCAAAGGCAACGAGGACATGTGGTCATTGGCCGACATTCATTCTTTCATCCACACAGCGGTCTAGATGAGGCTAAGAGGCCAGGTAGGCCAGGTGAAGGCTGAGTGCGGGGCCTAAGGCTTCTTTCCCAATCACCATGGAGACAGCCACCGCAAGGCTGGCCGGAACTTCTGACGGGGACGGGTCACAAACACCGAGCCAATGGGAGAGGTCCAGCCTAAGCGGCCACTTCCGCAGTGCCCTCCATTTTACCCATGGACACACGACGGCCCCTTCTCTTTTGGGCCACAAAATCCAGGGCACCCAGGGAATCACCTCACAGTAGGCAGCCCCTGATGTGGACACGTTCCACACACTGGGCCAGCAGGCAGGTTCCACTTTTCCACTTACGCTAGGATATCAGTAGGCAAGGCGCCCTTCCTCAGCATCTATGGCCCCTCTGTGTATGTGTTCATTCGGAGAAATCTCTTCCTTCTACCCCTGAGACACATCACAAGTATGAGGGGCCTGAGAGAGAGCCTAGAGATGAAACGGGGGAGGCTTCTGGCTGTACTGCTTCCCCGTGGGTAGAGAAGAGCAGGTAGTCTCTCTGGAAGGTCTTAGCTTCTGTTGACTGACATGGACAATACAGTAGGGGCGGACCCTGGCCAGGTGGAGCTTGTGGGCAGATGCAACCCCTCCGGCGACGAATAATTCCGCTGCTGCTTTTATGGTGGAAACCTCCCCCCACCAAGTGGGATGGGTAGAGAACACTGACCCACACCCTCCAGGGGCCTCTCCTGGGACTAAAGATCCCAACATGGTCTCAACGTCGTCACCCTCTCAGCACACACCTTTCCTGCACACGTAATCCTGCCTTTCTCCGTCAGGGCCCTATCCTACCGGGAAAAAAAGCAAGCCGCTCAAAAAGCCCGATGCCAGGGAAATCGAGGAAACACTGCCATTTTCCAAATTTTGGCTGTCTACATGTCCCCCCTCCGCTGCAAGGCCGCGTATGTGGCCGGGCTCCGAAGGCAAGGCCGAAATCCTAGCAGCCTGGGCCCTAGCAGTCCAATGGTTTATGGACGGGGGGACACGGATGACCTGTTCGCCACATACAGGAGGGATCCTTGGGCCCTTCACTGCCTCGCCATTCAGCTCCACGACGTCCACTGCCAGCCCTTGCCTTTGCTTTGGCTGGTGCCCCACGGAACGTGTGCTCCGGGGCGATGTTTCTCCGCCCACCACTATCATTCTGCCACCAGGGGATGTGTGAGTGTGGGAGTCACCATTTGTTACTGGCAGCAGTGTCACAAGGCAGTAGACTTCCAGGTACCCGCTGACCTAGGCTGCCTTCTGCCCCAGGCAAGGTCCCCAATCCTTTATCCCAGATGCTGACACCCGGGCACTGGCGGACATTCCTTTGGAGCAACACACAGGTCTCAGTGAGGGTCAGAGGGCCAGGTAGTTGAAGTCAAGGCCAGGTGGGCGGGGCTGAGGCTCCTTTGCCATCACCATAGAGACAGTCCCCCCACCGCAAGAGTGGGCGGAGCTTGTGATGGGCCTGCTGACAAGACTTGAGCCAATGGCAGAGATCCGGCCCGCCAGGCAGATGACACAGGGCCCTCCATTGTGACCTATGACACCTAGTGGCCACAGGATTTGAGCACACCCTGGGAAAGGCTACGCAGGCACAAGGGAGCCCCTGGTGCGGACTGCTTCAGGGCATTGGCACAGCAGGCCAGGTACCTCTTTCCCACTTTCCTCAGGATATCACTACGCAAGGCATCCCCACTCAGCATCTCTTGCCTCTCTCTGTCTCTCTCTGCTTGTATTCGTTCTCTGAAATCTCTTCCTTCTCCCCCTTGTCACTTCACACCTTGGAGTGCCTGACAGAGGGCCTAGAGACCAAAGAGCAAAGGGGGAAGGCCTCTGGCTCTACTGGTTGCCCATGGGCAGAGAAGATCTGCTAGTCTATCTGGAAGGTCTAGAGAGTAGCCATTGATTGGGGAGCCACATCACGGGCGGACCTGGCCAGGTGAAGCTTGCTGACATGCAGCAGCCTCTCCGGAGACTACTAATTCCGCGGAGAACATTCTATGCAAATACCCGGCTGAGTGCCATGGGCAGAAAACATTGACACATACCTGCCAGAGGTCTATCCTGGGTCTGAAGAGTCCACCCTGGTCTCCAGCCACTCATCATCTCAGCACACACTTTGCCTGCACGCGTGGAATCCGCCTCTCTCCACGAATGCCTTCTCCTGCTAGGAAACACACGATGGCACTCAGCCAAAGGAGAGCACAGGCAAAGTCAACTGAAGCCTCCATTTTCAAGAGTTTGCCCTCTGCTGGGCCACAGACTCCGCTGGCACAGTGCATGTGTGTCACTTCTCCGAAGACAAGGCCGCAATCCGGGCGTCCAGGGCCCCAGCAGTCCAGAGTCTGCGCATGGCGGCATATGGATCACCTCTTTGCCACATACAGGGGGGAGGCCTGGGCCCTACACTGGCTCCGCTAGAGCTCCACGACCTCAGCTATTTTCCCTGACCTTTGGCCCGTGCCCTCGTGAGTGTGTCATCCCTAGTTACACTTCTTCTCCGACCACTCTGAATCCGCCACCTGCGGATACATGAGCATGAAAATCAACATCTGTCACTGCCTGCAGTGTCACAGGTCACTAGGTGTCTAGGCTCAGGCTGTCCTTGGCTGTCTTCTGCCCAGGCAAGGAGCCTAATCCTTCAAAGGCGACGAGGACATGTGGTCATTGGCCGACATTCATTCTTTCATCCACACAGCGGTCTAGATGAGGCTAAGAGGCCAGGTAGGCCAGGTGAAGGCTGAGTGCGGGGCCTAAGGCTTCTTTCCCAATCACCATGGAGACAGCCACCGCAAGGCTGGCCGGAACTTCTGACGGGGACGGGTCACAAACACCGAGCCAATGGGAGAGGTCCAGCCTAAGCGGCCACTTCCGCAGTGCCCTCCATTTTACCCATGGACACACGACGGCCCCTTCTCTTTTGGGCCACAAAATCCAGGGCACCCAGGGAATCACCTCACAGTAGGCAGCCCCTGATGTGGACACGTTCCACACACTGGGACGGCAGGCAGGTTCCACTTTTCCACTTACGCTAGGATATCAGTAGGCAAGGCGCCCTTCCTCAGCATCTATGGCCCCTCTGTGTATGTGTTCATTCGGAGAAATCTCTTCCTTCTACCCCTGAGACACATCACAAGTATGAGGGGCCTGAGAGAGAGCCTAGAGATGAAACGGGGGAGGCTTCTGGCTGTACTGCTTCCCCGTGGGTAGAGAAGAGCAGGTAGTCTCTCTGGAAGGTCTTAGCTTCTGTTGACTGACATGGACAATACAGTAGGGGCGGACCCTGGCCAGGTGGAGCTTGTGGGCAGATGCAACCCCTCCGGCGACGAATAATTCCGCTGCTGCTTTGTATGGTGGAAACCTCCCCCCGCCAAGTGGGATGGGTAGAGAACACTGACCCACACCCGCCAGGGGCCTCTCCTGGGACTAAAGATCCCAACGTGGTCTCAACGTCGTCACCCTCTCAACACACACCTTTCCTGCACACGGAATCCTGCCTTTCTCCGTCAGGGCCCTATCCTACCGGGAAAAAAAGCAAGCCGCTCAAAAAGGCCGATGCCAGGGAAATCGAGGAAACACGGCCAGTTTCCAAATTTTTGCTCTCTACACGTCCCCGCCTCCGGTGCAAGGCTGCCTATGTGGCCGGGCTCCGAAGGCAAGGCCGAGATCCTGGCAGCCTGGGCCCCAGCAGTCCAATGCTTGATGGACGTGGGGACACGGATGACCTGTTCGCCACATACAGGAGGGATCCTTGGGCCCTTCACTGGCTCGCCATTCAGCTCCACGACGTCCACTACTGGCCCTGGCCTTTGCTTTGGCTGGTGCCCCATTAAACGTGTGCTCCGGAGCGATGTTTCTCCACCCATCACTAGCATTCTGCCACCAGGGGATATGTGAGTGTGGGAGTCACCATTTGTCACTGGCAGCAGTGTCCCAAGTCACTAGACTTCCAGCTACCCGCTGACCTAGGCTGCCTTCTGCCCCAGGCAAGGTCCCGAATCCTTTATCCCAGATGCTGACACCTGGGCACTGGCGGACATTGATTTTTATCAACCCAGAGGTCTGAGTGAGGGTCAGAGGGCCAGGTAGGTGAAGTGAAGGCCAGGTGGGCGGGGCTAAGGCTTCTTTGCCATCACCATAGAGACAGTCCCCCCACCGCAAGAGTGGGCGGAGCTCGTGATGGGCCTGGTGATAAGACTGAGCCAATGGCAGAGATCCGGCCCGCCAGGCAGATGACACAGGGCCCTCCATTGTGACCTATGACACCTAGTGGCCACAGGATTTGAGCACGCCCCGGGAAAGGCTACGCAGGCACAAGGGAGCCCCTGGTGCGGACTGCTTCAGGGCATTGGCAGAGCACGCCAGGTACCTCTTTCCCACTTGCCTGAGGATATCAGTAGGCAAGGCATCCCCACTCAGCATCATTTGCCTCTCTCTGTCTCTCTCTGCTTGTCTTCGTTCTCTGAAATCTCTTCCTTCTCCCCCTTGTCACTTCACACCTTGGAGTGCCTGACAGAGGGCCTAGAGACCAAAGAGCAAAGGGGGAAGGCCTCTGGCTCTACTGCTTGCCCTTGAGGGGAGAGAAGTTCTGCTAGTCTATCTGGAAGGTCTAGAGAGTAGTGATTGATTGGGGAGCTACATCACGGGCGGACCTGGCCAGGTGAAGCTTGACATCACCGTGGGACCTGGCCAGGTGAAGCTCGCTGACAAGTGGCAGCCTCTCCGGAGACTACTAATTCCGCTGCTAACATTCTATGCAAATATCCGGCTGAGTGCCATGGGCAGAAAACATTGACACATACCTGCCAGAGGTCTATCCTGGGTCTGAAGAGTCCACCCTGGTCTCCAGCCACTCATCATCTCAGCACACACTTTGCCTGCACGCGTGGAATCCGCCTCTCTCCACGAATGCCTTCTCCTGCTAGGAAACACACGATGGCACTCAGCCAAAGGAGAGCACAGGCAAAGTCAACTGAAGCCTCCATTTTCAAGAGTTTGCCCTCTGCTGGGCCACAGCCTCCGCTGGCACAGTGCATGTGTGTCACTTCTCCGAAGACAAGGCCGCAATCCGGGCGTCCAGGGCCCCAGCAGTCCAGAGTCTGCGCATGCCGGCATATGGATCACCTCTTTGCCACGTACAGGAGGGAGGCCTGGGCCCTACACTGGCTCCGCTAGAGCTCCACGACCTCAGCTATTTTCCCTGACCTTTGGCCCGTGCCCTCGTGAGTATGTCATCCCTAGTTACACTTCTTCTCCGACCACTCTGAATCCGCCACCTGCGGATACATGAGCATGAAAATCAACATCTGTCACTGCCTGCAGTGTCACAGGTCACTAGGTGTCTAGGCTCAGGCTGACCTTGGCTGTCTTCTGCCCAGGCAAGGAGCCTAATCCTTCAAAGGCGACGAGGACATGTGGTCATTGGCCGACATTCATTCTTTCATCCACACAGCGGTCTAGATGAGGCTAAGAGGCCAGGTAGGCCAGGTGAAGGCTGAGTGCGGGGCCTAAGGCTTCTTTCCCAATCACCATGGAGACAGCCACCGCAAGGCTGGCCGGAACTTCTGACGGGGACGGGTCACAAACACCCAGCCAATGGGAGAGGTCCAGCCTAAGCGGCCACTTCCGCAGTGCCCTCCATTTTACCCATGGACACACGACGGCCCCTTCTCTTTTGGGCCACAAAATCCAGGGCACCCAGGGAATCACCTCACAGTAGGCAGCCCCTGATGTGGACACGTTCCACACACTGGGCCAGCAGGCAGGTTCCACTTTTCCACTTACGCTAGGATATCAGTAGGCAAGGCGCCCTTCCTCAGCATCTATGGCCCCTCTGTGTATGTGTTCATTCGGAGAAATCTCTTCCTTCTACCCCTGAGACACATCACAAGTATGAGGGGCCTGAGAGAGAGCCTAGAGATGAAACGGGGGAGGCTTCTGGCTGTACTGCTTCCCCGTGGGTAGAGAAGAGCAGGTAGTCTCTCTGGAAGGTCTTAGCTTCTGTTGACTGACACGGACAATACAGTAGGGGCGGACCCTGGCCAGGTGGAGCTTGTGGGCAGATGCAACCCCTCCGGCGACGAATAATTCCGCTGCTGCTTTGTATGGTGGAAACCTCCCCCCGCCAAGTGGGATGGGTAGAGAACACTGACCCACACCCGCCAGGGGCCTCTCCTGGGACTAAAGATCCCAACATGGTCTCAACGTCGTCACCCTCTCAGCACACACCTTTCCTGCACACGTAATCCTGCCTTTCTCCGTCAGGGCCCTATCCTACCGGGAAAAAAAGCAAGCCGCTCAAAAAGCCCGATGCCAGGGAAATCGAGGAAACACTGCCATTTTCCAAATTTTGGCTGTCTACATGTCCCCGCCTCCGCTGCAAGGCCGCGTATGTGGCCGGGCTCCGAAGGCAAGGCCGAAATCCTGGCAGCCTGGGCCCCAGCAGTCCAATGGTTTATGGACGGGGGGACACGGATGACCTGTTCGCCACATACAGGAGGGATCCTTGGGCCCTTCACTGGCTCGCCATTCAGCTCCACGACGTCCACTACCGGCCCTTGCCTTTGCTTTGGCTGGTGCCCCACGGAACGTGTGCTCCGGAGCGATGTTTCTCCACCCATCACTATCATTCTGCCACCAGGGGATGTGTGAGTGTGGGAGTCACCATTTGTCACTGGCAGCAGTGTCACAAGGCAGTAGACTTCCAGGTACCCGCTGACCTAGGCTGCCTTCTGCCCCAGGCAAGGACCCCAATCCTTTATCCCAGATGCTGACACCCGGGCACTGGCGGACATTCCTTTGGAGCAACACACAGGTCTGAGTGAGGGTTAGCGGGCGAGGTAGGTGAAGTGAAGGCCAGGTGGGCGGGGCTGAGGCTCCTTTGCCATCACCATAGAGACAGTCCCCCCACCGCAAGAGTGGGCGGAGCTTGTGATGGGCCTGCTGACAAGACTCGAGCCAATGGCAGAGATCCGGCCCGCCAGGCAGATGACACAGGGCCCTCCATTGTGACCTATGACACCTAGTGGCCACAGGATTTGAGCACACCCTGGGAAAGGCTACGCAGGCACAAGGGAGCCCCTGGTGCGGACTGCTTCAGGGCATTGGCACAGCAGGCCAGGTACCTCTTTCCCACTTTCCTCAGGATATCACTACGCAAGGCATCCCCACTCAGCATCTCTTGCCTCTCTCTGTCTCTCTCTGCTTGTGTTCGTTCTCTGAAATCTCTTCCTTCTCCCCCTTGTCACTTCACACCTTGGAGTGCCTGACAGAGGGCCTAGAGACCAAAGAGCAAAGGGGGAAGGCCTCTGGCTCTACTGGTTGCCCATGGGCAGAGAAGATCTGCTAGTCTATCTGGAAGGTCTAGAGAGTAGCCATTGATTGGGGAGCCACATCACGGGCGGACCTGGCCAGGTGAAGCTTGCTGACATGCAGCAGCCTCTCCGGAGACTACTAATTCCGCGGAGAACATTCTATGCAAATACCCGGCTGAGTGCCATGGGCAGAAAACATTGACACATACCTGCCAGAGGTCTATCCTGGGTCTGAAGAGTCCACCCTGGTCTCCAGCCACTCATCATCTCAGCACACACTTTGCCTGCACACGTGGAATCCACCTCTCTCCACGAATGCCTTCTCCTGCTAGGAAACACACGATGGCACTCAGCCAAAGGAGAGCACAGGCAAAGTCAACGGAAGCCTCCATTTTCAAGAGTTTGCCCTCTGCTGGGCCACAGCCTCCGCTGGCACAGTGCATGTGTGTCACTTCTCCGAAGACAAGGCCGCAATCCGGGCGTCCAGGGCCCCAGCAGTCCAGAGTCTGCGCATGGCGGCACATGGATCACCTCTTTGCCACGTACAGGAGGGAGGCCTGGGCCCTACACTGGCTCCGCTAGAGCTCCACGACCTCAGCTATTTTCCTTGACCTATGGCCCGTGCCCTCGTGTGTGTGTCATCCCTAGTTACACTTCTTCTCCGACGACTCTGAATCCGCCACCTGCAGATACATGAGCATGAAAATCAACATCTGTCACTGCCTACAGTGTCACAGGTCACCAGGTATCTAGGCTCAGGATGACCTTGGCTGTCTTCTGCCCAGGCAAGGAGCCTAATCCTTCAAAGGCAACGAGGACATGTGGTCATTGGCCGACATTCATTCTTTCATCCACACAGCGGTCTAGATGAGGCTAAAGAGGCCAGGTAGGCCAGGTGAAGGCTGAGTGCGGGGCCTAAGGCTTCTTTCCCAATCACCATGGAGACAGCCACCGCAAGGCTGGCCGGAACTTCTGACGGGGACGGGTCACAAACACCGAGCCAATGGGAGAGGTCCAGCCTAAGCGGCCACTTCCGCAGTGCCCTCCATTTTACCCATGGACACACGACGGCCCCTTCTCTTTTGGGCCACAAAATCCAGGGCACCCAGGGAATCACCTCACAGTAGGCAGCCCCTGATGTGGACACGTTCGACACACTGGGCCGGCAGGCAGGTTCCACTTTTCCACTTACGCTAGGATATCAGTAGGCAAGGCGCCCTTCCTCAGCATCTATGGCCCCTCTGTGTATGTGTTCATTCGGAGAAATCTCTTCCTTCTGCCCCTGAGACACATCACAAGTATGAGGGGCCTGAGAGAGAGCCTAGACATGAAACGGGGGAGGCTTCTGGCTGTAGTGCTTCCCCGTGGGTAGAGAAGAGCAGGTAGTCTCTCTGGAAGGTCTTAGCTTCTGTTGACTGACATGGACAATACAGTAGGGGCGGACCCTGGCCAGGTGGAGCTTGTGGGCAGATGCAACCCCTCCGGCGACGAATAATTCCGCTGCTGCATTGTATGGTGAAAACCTCCCCCCGCCAAGTGGGATGGGTAGAGAACACTGACCCACACCCTCCAGGGGCCTCTCCTGGGACTAAAGATCCCAACATGGTCTCAACGTCGTCACCCTCTCAGCACACACCTTTCCTGCACACGTAATCCTGCCTTTCTCCGGCAGGGCCCTATCCTACCAGGAAAAAAAGCAAGCCGCTCAAAAAGGCCGATGCCAGGGAACTCGAGGAAACACTGCCATTTTCCAAATTTTGGCTGTCTACATGTCCCCGCCTCCGCTGCAAGGCCGCGTATGTGGCCGGGCTCCGAAGGCAAGGCCGAAATCCTGGCAGCCTGGGCCCCAGCAGTCCCATGCTTTATGGACGGGGGGACACGGATGACCTGTTCGCCACATACAGGAGGGATCCTTGGGCCCTTCACTGGCTCGCCATTCAGCTCCACGACGTCCACTACCGGCCCTGGCCTTTGCTTTGGCTGGTGCCCCACGGAACGTGTGCTCCAGAGCGATGTTTCTCCACCCATCACTATCATTCTGCCACCAGGGGATGTGTGAGTGTGGGAGTCACCATTTGACACTGGCAGCAGTGTCACAAGGCAGTAGACTTCCAGGTACCCGCTGACCTAGGCTGCCTTCTGCCCCAGGCAAGGTCCCCAATCCTTTATCCCAGATGCTGACACCCGGGCACTGGCGGACATTCATTTGGAGCAACACACAGGTCTGAGTGAGGGTCAGCGGGCCAGGTAGGTGAAGTCAAGGCCAGGTGGGCGGGGCTGAGGCTCCTTTGCCATCACCATAGAGACAGTCCCCCCACCGCAAGAGTGGGCGGAGCTTGTGATGGGCCTGCTGACAAGACTTGAGCCAATGGCAGAGATCCGGCCCGCCAGGCAGATGACACAGGGCCCTCCATTGTGACCTATGACACCTAGTGGCCACAGGATTTGAGCACACCCTGGGAAAGGCTACGCAGGCACAAGGGAGCCCCTGGTGCGGACTGCTTCAGGGCATTGGCACAGCAGGCCAGGTACCTCTTTCCCACTTTCCTCAGGATATCACTACGCAAGGCGTCCCCACTCAGCATCTCTTGCCTCTCTCTGTCTCTCTCTGCTTGTGTTCGTTCTCTCAAATCTCTTCCTTCTCCCCCTTGTCACTTCACACCTTGGAGTGCCTGACAGAGGGCCTAGAGACCAAAGAGCAAAGGGGGAAGGCCTCTGGCTCTACTGGTTGCCCATGGGCAGAGAAGATCTGCTAGTCTATCTGGAAGGTCTAGAGAGTAGCCATTGATTGGGGAGCCACATCACGGGCGGACCTGGCCAGGTGAAGCTTGCTGACATGCAGCAGCCTCTCCGGAGACTACTAATTCCGCGGAGAACATTCTATGCAAATACCCGGCTGAGTGCCATGGGCAGAAAACATTGACACATACCTGCCAGAGGTCTATCCTGGGTCTGAAGAGTCCACTCTGGTCTCCAGCCACTCATCATCTCAGCACACACTTTGCCTGCACACGTGGAATCCGCCTCTCTCCACGAATGCCTTCTCCTGCTAGGAAACACACGATGGCACTCAGCCAAAGGAGAGCACAGGCAAAGTCAACTGAAGCCTCCATTTTCAAGAGTTTGCCCTCTGCTGGGCCACAGCCTCCGCTGGCACAGTGCATGTGTGTCACTTCTCTGAAGACAAGGCCGCAATCCGGGCGTCCAGGGCCCCAGCAGTCCAGAGTCTGCACATGGCGGCATATGGATCACCTCTTTGCCACGTACAGGAGGGAGGCCTGGGCCCTACACTGGCTCCGCTAGAGCTCCACGACCTCAGCTATTTTCCCTGACCTTTGGCCCGTGCCCTCGTGTGTGTGTCATCCCTAGTTACACTTCTTCTCCGACCACTCTGAATCCGCCACCTGCGGATACATGAGCATGAAAATCAACATCTCTCACTGCCTGCAGTGTCACAGGTCACCAGGTGTCTAGATTCAGGCTGACCTTGGCTGTCTTCTGCCCAGGCAAGGAGCCTAATCCTTCAAAGGCAACGAGGACATGTGGTCATTGGCCGACATTCATTCTTTCATCCACACAGCGGTCTAGATGAGGCTAAAGAGGCCAGGTAGGCCAGGTGAAGGCTGAGTGCGGGGCCTAAGGCTTCTTTCCCAATCACCATGGAGACAGCCACCGCAAGGCTGGCCGGAACTTCTGACGGGGACGGGTCACAAACACCCAGCCAATAGGAGAGGTCCAGCCTAAGCGGCCACTTCCGCAGTGCCCTCCATTTTACCCATGGACACACGACAGCCCCTTCTCTTTTGGGCCACAAAATCCAGGGCACCCAGGGAATCACCTCACAGTAGGAGCCCCTGATGTGGACACGTTCGACACACTGGGCCGGCAGGCAGGTTCCACTTTTCCACTTACGCTAGGATATCAGTAGACAAGGCGCCCTTCCTCAGCATCTATGGCCCCTCTGTGTATGTGTTCATTTGGAGAAATCTCTTCCTTCTGCCCCTGAGACACATCACAAGTATGAGCTGCCTGAGAGAGAGCCTAGAGATGAAACGGGGGAGGCTTCTGGCTGTAGTGCTTCCCCGTGGGTAGAGAAGAGCAGGTAGTCTCTCTGGAAGGTCTTAGCTTCTGTTGACTGACATGGACAATACAGTAGGGGCGGACTCTGGCCAGGTGGAGCTTGTGGGCAGATGCAACCCCTCCGGCGACGAATAATTCCGCTGCTGCTTTGTATGGTGAAAACCTCCCCCCGCCAAGTGGGATGGGTAGAGAACACTGACCCACACCCTCCAGGGGCCTCTCCTGGGACTAAAGATCCCAACATGGTCTCAACGTCGTCACCCTCTCAGCACACACCTTTCCTGCACACGTAATCCTGCCTTTCTCCGGCAGGGCCCTATCCTACCAGGAAAAAATGCAAGCCGCTCAAAAAGGCCGATGCCACGGAAATCGAGGAAACACTGCCATTTTCCAAATTTTGGCTGTCTACATGTCCCCGCCTCCGCTGCAAGGCCGCGTATGTGGCCGGGCTCCGAAGGCAAGGCCGAAATCCTGGCAGCCTGGGCCCCAGCAGTCCCATGCTTTATGGACGGGGGGACACGGATGACCTGTTCGCCACATACAGGAGGGATCCTTGGGCCCTTCACTGGCTCGCCATTCAGCTCCACGACGTCCACTACCGGCCCTGGCCTTTGCTTTGGCTGGTGCCCCACGGAACGTGTGCTCCAGAGCGATGTTTCTCCACCCATCACTATCATTCTGCCACCAGGGGATGTGTGAGTGTGGGAGTCACCATTTGTCACTGGCAGCAGTGTCACAAGGCAGTAGACTTCCAGGTACCCGCTGACCTAGGCTGCCTCTGCCCCAGGCAAGGTCCCCAATCCTTTATCCCACATGCTGACACCCGGGCACTGGCGGACATTCATTTGGAGCAACACACAGGTCTGAGTGAGGGTCAGCGGGCCAGGTAGGTGAAGTCAAGGCCAGGTGGGCGGGGCTGAGGCTCCTTTGCCATCACCATAGAGACAGTCCCCCCACCGCAAGAGTGGGCGGAGCTTGTGATGGGCCTGCTGACAAGACTTGAGCCAATGGCAGAGGTCCGGCCCGCCAGGCAGATGACACAGGGCCCTCCATTGTGACCTATGACACCTAGTGGCCACAGGATTTGAGCACACCCTGGGAAAGGCTACGCAGGCACAAGGGAGCCCCTGGTGCGGACTGCTTCAGGGCATTGGCACAGCAGGCCAGGTACCTCTTTCCCACTTTCCTCAGGATATCACTACGCAAGGCATCCCCACTCAGCATCTCTTGCCTTACTCTGTCTCTCTCTGCTTGTGTTCGTTCTCTGAATTCTCTTCCTTCTACCCCTTGTCACTTCACACCTTGGAGTGCCTGACAGAGGGCCTAGAGACCAAAGAGCAAAGGGGGAAGCCCTCTGGCTCTACTGGTTGCCCATGGGCAGAGAAGATCTGCTAGTCTATCTGGAAGGTCCAGAGAGTAGCCATTGATTGGGGAGCCACATCACGGGCGGACCTGGCCAGGTGAAGCTTGCTGACATGCAGCAGCCTCTCCGGAGACTACTAATTCCGCGGAGAACATTCTATGCAAATACCCGGCTGAGTGCCATGGGCAGAAAACATTGACACATGCCTCCCAGAGGTCTATCCTGGGTCTGAAGAGTCCACCCTGGTCTCCAGCCACTCATCATCTCAGCACACACTTTGCCTGCACACGTGGAATCCGCCTCTCTCCACGAATGCCTTCTCCTGCTAGGAAACACACGATGGCACTCAGCCAAAGGAGAGCACAGGCAAAGTCAACTGAAGCCTCCATTTTCAAGAGTTTGCCCTCTGCTGGGCCACAGCCTCCGCTGGCACAGTGCATGTGTGTCACTTCTCCGAAGACAAGGCCGCAATCCGGGCGTCCAGGGCCCCAGCAGTCCAGAGTCTGCACATGGCGGCATATGGATCACCTCTTTGCCACGTACAGGAGGGAGGCCTGGGCCCTACACTGGCTCCGCTAGAGCTCCACGACCTCAGCTATTTTCCCTGACCTTTGGCCCGTGCCCTCGTGTGTGTGTCATCCCTAGTTACACTTCTTCTCCGACCACTCTGAATCCGCCACCTGCGGATACATGAGCATGAAAATCAACATCTCTCACTGCCTGCAGTGTCACAGGTCACCAGGTGTCTAGGCTCAGGCTGACCTTGGCTGTCTTCTGCCCAGGCAAGGAGCCTAATCCTTCAAAGGCAACGAGGACATGTGGTCATTGGCCGACATTCATTCTTTCATCCGCAAAGCGGTCTAGATGAGGCTAAAGAGGCCAGGTAGGCCAGGTGAAGGCTGAGTGCGGGGCCTAAGGCTTCTTTCCCAATCACCATGGAGACAGCCACCGCAAGGCTGGCCGGAACTTCTGACGGGGACGGGTCACAAACACCCAGCCAATAGGAGAGGTCCAGCCTAAGCGGCCACTTCCGCAGTGCCCTCCATTTTACCCATGGACACACGACGGCCCCTTCTCTTTTGGGCCACAAAATCCAGGGCACCCAGGGAATCACCTCACAGTAGGCAGCCCCTGATGTGGACACGTTCCACACACTGGGCCGGCAGGCAGGTTCCACTTTTCCACTTACGCTAGGATATCAGTAGGCAAGGCGCCCTTCCTCAGCATCTATGGCCCCTCTGTGTATGTGTTCATTTGGAGAAATCTCTTCCTTCTGCCCCTGAGACACATCACAAGTATGAGGGGCCTGAGAGAGAGCCTAGAGATGAAACGGGGGAGGCTTCTGGCTGTAGTGCTTCCCCGTGGGTAGAGAAGAGCAGGTAGTCTCTCTGGAAGGTCTTAGCTTCTGTTGACTGACATGGACAATACAGTAGGGGCGGACTCTGGCCAGGTGGAGCTTGTGGGCAGATGCAACCCCTCCGGCGACGAATAATTCCGCTGCTGCTTTGTATGGTGAAAACCTCCCCCCGCCAAGTGGGATGGGTAGAGAACACTGACCCACACCCTCCAGGGGCCTCTCCTGGGACTAAAGATCCCAACATGGTCTCAACGTCGTCACCCTCTCAGCACACACCTTTCCTGCACACGTAATCCTGCCTTTCTCCGGCAAAGCCCTATCCTACCAGGAAAAAATGCAAGCCGCTCAAAAAGGCCGATGCCAGGGAAATCGAGGAAACACTGCCATTTTCCAAATTTTGGCTGTCTACATGTCCCCGCCTCCGCTGCAAGGCCGTGTATGTGGCCGGGCTCCGAAGGCAAGGCCGAAATCCTGGCAGCCTGGGCCCCAGCAGTCCCATGCTTTATGGACGGGGGGACACGGATGACCTGTTCGCCACATACAGGAGGGATCCTTGGGCCCTTCACTGGCTCGCCATTCAGCTCCACGACGTCCACTACCGGCCCTGGCCTTTGCTTTGGCTGGTGCCCCACGGAACGTGTGCTCCGGAGCGATGTTTCTCCACCCATCACTATCATTCTGCCACCAGGGGATGTGTGAGTGTGGGAGTCACCATTTGTCACTGGCAGCAGTGTCACAAGGCAGTAGACTTCCAGGTACCCGCTGACCTAGGCTGCCTTCTGCCCCAAGCAAGGTCCCCAATCCTTTATCCCAGATGCTGACACCCGGGCACTGGCGGACATTCATTTGGAGCAACACACAGGTCTGAGTGAGGGTCAGCGGGCCAGGTAGGTGAAGTCAAGGCCAGGTGGGCGGGGCTGAGGCTCCTTTGCCATCACCATAGAGACAGTCCCCCCACCGCAAGAGTGGGCGGACCTTGTGATGCGCCTGCTGACAAGACTTGAGCCAATGGCAGAGATCCGGCCCGCCAGGCAGATGACACAGGGCCCTCCATTGTGACCTATGACACCTAGTGGCCACAGGATTTGAGCACACCCTGGGAAAGGCTACGCAGGCACAAGGGAGCCCCTGGTGCGGACTGCTTCAGGGCATTGGCACAGCAGGCCAGGTACCTCTTTCCCACTTTCCTCAGGATATCACTACGCAAGGCATCCCCACTCAGCATCTCTTGCCTCTCTCTGGATGTGTTCGTTCTCTGAAATCTCTTCCTTCTCCCCCTTGTCACTTCACACCTTGGAGTGCCTGACAGAGGGCCTAGAGACCAAAGAGCAAAGGGGGAAGGCCTCTGGCTCTACTGGTTGCCCATGGGCAGAGAAGATCTGCTAGTCTATCTGGAAGGTCTAGAGAGTAGCCATTGATTGGGGAGCCACATCACGGGCGGACCTGGCCAGGTGAAGCTTGCTGACATGCAGCAGCCTCTCCGGAGACTACTAATTCCGCGGAGAACATTCTATGCAAATACCCGGCTGAGTGCCATGGGCAGAAAACATTGACACATACCTGCCAGAGGTCTATCCTGGGTCTGAAGAGTCCACCCTGGTCTCCAGCCACTCATCATCTCAGCACACACTTTGCCTGCACACGTGGAATCCGCCTCTCTCCACGAATGCCTTCTCCTGCTAGGAAACACACGATGGCACTCAGCCAAAGGAGAGCACAGGCAAAGTCAACGGAAGCCTCCATTTTCAAGAGTTTGCCCTCTGCTGGGCCACAGCCTCCGCTGGCACAGTGCATGTGTGTCACTTCTCCGAAGACAAGGCCGCAATCCGGGCGTCCAGGGCCCCAGCAGTCCAGAGTCTGCGCATGGCGGCACATGGATCACCTCTTTGCCACGTACAGGAGGGAGGCCTGGGCCCTACACTGGCTCCGCTAGAGCTCCACGACCTCAGCTATTTTCCTTGACCTATGGCCCGTGCCCTCGTGTGTGTGTCATCCCTAGTTACACTTCTTCTCCGACGACTCTGAATCCGCCACCTGCAGATACATGAGCATGAAAATCAACATCTGTCACTGCCTACAGTGTCACAGGTCACCAGGTATCTAGGCTCAGGATGACCTTGGCTGTCTTCTGCCCAGGCAAGGAGCCTAATCCTTCAAAGGCAACGAGGACATGTGGTCATTGGCCGACATTCATTCTTTCATCCACACAGCGGTCTAGATGAGGCTAAAGAGGCCAGGTAGGCCAGGTGAAGGCTGAGTGCGGGGCCTAAGGCTTCTTTCCCAATCACCATGGAGACAGCCACCGCAAGGCTGGCCGGAACTTCTGACGGGGACGGGTCACAAACACCGAGCCAATGGGAGAGGTCCAGCCTAAGCGGCCACTTCCGCAGTGCCCTCCATTTTACCCATGGACACACGATGGCCCCTTCTCTTTTGGGCCACAAAATCCAGGGCACCCAGGGAATCACCTCACAGTAGGCAGCCCCTGATGTGGACACGTTCGACACACTGGGCCGGCAGGCAGGTTCCACTTTTCCACTTACGCTAGGATATCAGTAGGCAAGGCGCCCTTCCTCAGCATCTATGGCCCCTCTGTGTATGTGTTCATTCGGAGAAATCTCTTCCTTCTGCCCCTGAGACACATCACAAGTATGAGGGGCCTGAGAGAGAGCCTAGACATGAAACGGGGGAGGCTTCTGGCTGTAGTGCTTCCCCGTGGGTAGAGAAGAGCAGGTAGTCTCTCTGGAAGGTCTTAGCTTCTGTTGACTGACATGGACAATACAGTAGGGGCGGACCCTGGCCAGGTGGAGCTTGTGGGCAGATGCAACCCCTCCGGCGACGAATAATTCCGCTGCTGCTTTGTATGGTGAAAACCTCCCCCCGCCAAGTGGGATGGGTAGAGAACACTGACCCACACCCTCCAGGGGCCTCTCCTGGGACTAAAGATCCCAACATGGTCTCAACGTCGTCACCCTCTCAGCACACACCTTTCCTGCACACGTAATCCTGCCTTTCTCCGGCAGGGCCCTATCCTACCAGGAAAAAAAGCAAGCCGCTCAAAAAGGCCGATGCCAGGGAACTCGAGGAAACACTGCCATTTTCCAAATTTTGGCTGTCTACATGTCCCCGCCTCCGCTGCAAGGCCGCATATGTGGCCGGGCTCCGAAGGCAAGGCCGAAATCCTGGCAGCCTGGGCCCCAGCAGTCCCATGCTTTATGGACGGGGGGACACGGATGACCTGTTCGCCACATACAGGAGGGATCCTTGGGCCCTTCACTGGCTCGCCATTCAGCTCCACGACGTCCACTACCGGCCCTGGCCTTTGCTTTGGCTGGTGCCCCACGGAACGTGTGCTCCGGAGCGATGTTTCTCCACCCATCACTATCATTCTGCCACCAGGGGATGTGTGAGTGTGGGAGTCACCATTTGTCACTGGCAGCAGTGTCACAAGGCAGTAGACTTCCAGGTACCCGCTGACCTAGGCTGCCTTCTGCCCCAGGCAAGGTCCCCAATCCTTTATCCCAGATGCTGACACCCGGGCACTGGCGGACATTCATTTGGAGCAACACACAGGTCTGAGTGAGGGTCAGCGGGCCAGGTAGGTGAAGTCAAGGCCAGGTGGGCGGGGCTGAGGCTCCTTTGCCATCACCATAGAGACAGTCCCCCCACCGCAAGAGTGGGCGGACCTTGTGATGGGCCTGCTGACAAGACTTGAGCCAATGGCAGAGATCCGGCCCGCCAGGCAGATGACACAGGGCCCTCCATTGTGACCTATGACACCTAGTGGCCACAGGATTTGAGCACACCCTGGGAAAGGCTACGCAGGCACAAGGGAGCCCCTGGTGCGGACTGCTTCAGGGCATTGGCACAGCAGGCCAGGTACCTCTTTCCCACTTTCCTCAGGATATCACTACGCAAGGCGTCCCCACTCAGCATCTCTTGCCTCTCTCTGTCTCTCTCTGCTTGTCTTCGTTCTCTGAAATCTCTTCCTTCTCCCCCTTGTCACTTCACACCTTGGAGTGCCTGACAGAGGGCCTAGAGACCAAAGAGCAAAGGGGGAAGCCCTCTGGCTCTACTGGTTGCCCATGGGCAGAGAAGATCTGCTAGTCTATCTGGAAGGTCTAGAGAGTAGCCATTGATTGGGGAGCCACATCACGGGCGGACCTGGCCAGGTGAAGCTTGCTGACATGCAGCAGCCTCTCCGGAGACTACTAATTCCGCGGAGAACATTCTATGCAAATACCCGGCTGAGTGCCATGGGCAGAAAACATTGACACATACCTGCCAGAGGTCTATCCTGGGTCTGAAGAGTCCACCCTGGTCTCCAGCCACTCATCATCTCAGCACACACTTTGCCTGCACACGTGGAATCCGCCTCTCTCCACGAATGCCTTCTCCTGCTAGGAAACACACGATGGCACTCAGCCAAAGGAGAGCACAGGCAAAGTCAACTGAAGCCTCCATTTTCAAGAGTTTGCCCTCTGCTGGGCCACAGCCTCCGCTGGCACAGTGCATGTGTGTCACTTCTCTGAAGACAAGGCCGCAATCCGGGCGTCCAGGGCCCCAGCAGTCCAGAGTCTGCGCATGGCGGCATATGGATCACCTCTTTGCCACGTACAGGAGGGAGGCCTGGGCCCTACACTGGCTCCGCTAGAGCTCCACGACCTCAGCTATTTTCCCTGACCTTTGGCCCGTGCCCTCGTGTGTGTGTCATCCCGAGTTACACTTCTTCTCGGACCACTCTGAATCCGCCACCTGCGGATACATGAGCATGAAAATCAACATCTCTCACTGCCTGCAGTGTCACAGGTCACCAGGTGTCTAGATTCAGGCTGACCTTGGCTGTCTTCTGCCCAGGCAAGGAGCCTAATCCTTCAAAGGCAACGAGGACATGTGGTCATTGGCCGACATTCATTCTTTCATCCACACAGCGGTCTAGATGAGGCTAAAGAGGCCAGGTAGGCCAGGTGAAGGCTGAGTGCGGGGCCTAAGGCTTCTTTCCCAATCACCATGGAGACAGCCACCGCAAGGCTGGCCGGAACTTCTGACGGGGACGGGTCACAAACACCCAGCCAATAGGAGAGGTCCAGCCTAAGCGGCCACTTCCGCAGTGCCCTCCATTTTACCCATGGACACACGACAGCCCCTTCTCTTTTGGGCCACAAAATCCAGGGCACCCAGGGAATCACCTCACAGTAGGCAGCCCCTGATGTGGACACGTTCCACACACTGGGCCGGCAGGCAGGTTCCACTTTTCCACTTACGCTAGGATATCAGTAGGCAAGGCGCCCTTCCTCAGCATCTATGGGCCCTCTGTGTATGTGTTCATTTGGAGAAATCTCTTCCTTGTGCCCCTGAGACACATCACAAGTATGAGGGGCCTGAGAGAGAGCCTAGACATGAAACGGGGGAGGCTTCTGGCTGTAGTGCTTCCCCGTGGGTAGAGAAGAGCAGGTAGTCTCTCTGGAAGGTCTTAGCTTCTGTTGACTGACATGGACAATACAGTAGGGGCGGACTCTGGCCAGGTGGAGCTTGTGGGCAGATGCAACCCCTCCGGCGACGAATAATTCCGCTGCTGCTTTGTATGGTGAAAACCTCCCCCCGCCAAGTGGGATGGGTAGAGAACACTGACCCACACCCTCCAGGGGCCTCTCCTGGGACTAAAGATCCCAACATGGTCTCAACGTCGTCACCCTCTCAGCACACACCTTTCCTGCACACGTAATCCTGCCTTTCTCCGGCAGGGCCCTATCCTACCAGGAAAAAATGCAAGCCGCTCAAAAAGGCCGATGCCAGGGAAATCGAGGAAACACTGCCACTTTCCAAATTTTGGCTGTCTACATGTCCCCGCCTCCGCTGCAAGGCCGTGTATGTGGCCGGGCTCCGAAGGCAAGGCCGAAATCCTGGCAGCCTGGGCCCCAGCAGTCCCATGCTTTATGGACGGGGGGACACGGATGACCTGTTCGCCACATACAGGAGGGATCCTTGGGCCCTTCACTGGCTCGCCATTCAGCTCCACGACGTCCACTACCGGCCCTGGCCTTTGCTTTGGCTGGTGCCCCACGGAACGTGTGCTCCGGAGCGATGTTTCTCCACCCATCACTATCATTCTGCCACCAGGGGATGTGTGAGTGTGGGAGTCACCATTTGTCACTGGCAGCAGTGTCACAAGGCAGTAGACTTCCAGGTACCCGCTGACCTAGGCTGCCTTCTGCCCCAGGCAAGGTCCCCAATCCTTTATCCCAGATGCTGACACCCGGGCACTGGCGGACATTCCTTTGGAGCAACACACAGGTCTGAGTGAGGGTCAGCGGGCCAGGTAGGTGAAGTCAAGGCCAGGTGGGCGGGGCTGAGGCTCCTTTGCCATCACCATAGAGACAGTCCCCCCACCGCAAGAGTGGGCGGAGCTTGTGATGGGCCTGCTGACAAGACTTGAGCCAATGGCAGAGATCCGGCCCGCCAGGCAGATGACACAGGGCCCTCCATTGTGACCTATGACACCTAGTGGCCACAGGATTTGAGCACACCCTGGGAAAGGCTACGCAGGCACAAGGGAGCCCCTGGTGCGGACTGCTTCAGGGCATTGGCACAGCAGGCCAGGTACCTCTTTCCCACTTTCCTCAGGATATCACTACGCAAGGCGTCCCCACTCAGCATCTCTTGCCTCTCTCTGTCTCTCTCTGCTTGTCTTCGTTCTCTGAAATCTCTTCCTTCTCCCCCTTGTCACTTCACACCTTGGAGTGCCTGACAGAGGGCCTAGAGACCAAAGAGCAAAGGGGGAAGCCCTCTGGCTCTACTGGTTGCCCATGGGTAGAAAAGATCTGCTAGTCTATCTGGAAGGTCTAGAGAGTAGCCATTGATTGGGTAGCCACATCACGGGCAGACCTGGCCAGGTGAAGCTTGCTGACATGCAGCAGCCTCTCCGGAGACTACTAATTCCGCGGAGAACATTCTATGCAAATACCCGGCTGAGTGCCATGGGCAGAAAACATTGACACATACCTGCCAGAGGTCTATCCTGGGTCTGAAGAGTCCACCCTGGTCTCCAGCCACTCATCATCTCAGCACACACTTTGCCTGCACACGTGGAATCCGCCTCTCTCCACGAATGCCTTCTCCTGCTAGGAAACACACGATGGCACTCAGCCAAAGGAGAGCACAGGCAAAGTCAACTGAAGCCTCCATTTTCAAGAGTTTGCCCTCTGCTGGGCCACAGCCTCCGCTGGCACAGTGCATGTGTGTCACTTCTCCGAAGACAAGGCCGCAATCCGGGCGTCCAGGGCCCCAGCAGTCCAGAGTCTGCGCATGGCGGCATATGGATCACCTCTTTGCCACGTACAGGAGGGAGGCCTGGGCCCTACACTGGCTCCGCTAGAGCTCCACGACCTCAGCTATTTTCCCTGACCTTTGGCCCGTGCCCTCGTGTGTGTGTCATCCCTAGTTACACTTCTTCTCCGACCACTCTGAATCCGCCACCTGCGGATACATGAGCATGAAAATCAACATCTCTCACTGCCTGCAGTGTCACAGGTCACCAGGTGTCTAGGCTCAGGCTGACCTTGGCTGTCTTCTGCCCAGGCAAGGAGCCTAATCCTTCAAAGGCAACGAGGACATGTGGTCATTGGCCGACATTCATTCTTTCATCCACACAGCGGTCTAGATGAGGCTAAAGAGGCCAGGTAGGCCAGGTGAAGGCTGAGTGCGGGGCCTAAGGCTTCTTTCCCAATCACCATGGAGACAGCCACCGCAAGGCTGGCCGGAACTTCTGACGGGGACGGGTCACAAACACTCAGCCAATAGGAGAGGTCCAGCCTAAGCGGCCACTTCCGCAGTGCCCTCCATTTTACCCATGGACACACGACGGCCCCTTCTCTTTTGGGCCACAAAATCCAGGGCACCCAGGGAATCACCTCACAGTAGGCAGCCCCTGATGTGGACACGTTCCACACAATGGGCGGACAGGCAGGTTCCACTTTTCCTCTTACGCTAGGATATCAGTAGGCAAGGCGCCCTTCCTCAGCATCTATGGCCCCTCTGTGTGTGTGTTCATTCGGAGAAATCTCTTCCTTCTGCCCCTGAGACACATCACAAGTATGAGGGGCCTGAGAGAGAGCCTAGACATGAAACGGGGGAGGCTTCTGGCTGTAGTGCTTCCCCGTGGGTAGAGAAGAGCAGGTAGTCTCTCTGGAAGGTCTTAGCTTCTGTTGACTGACATGGACAATACAGTAGGGGCGGACTCTGGCCAGGTGGAGCTTGTGGGCAGATGCAACCCCTCCGGCGACGAATAATTCCGCTGCTGCTTTGTATGGTGAAAACCTCCCCCCGCCAAGTGGGATGGGTAGAGAACACTGACCCACACCCTCCAGGGGCCTCCCCTGGGACTAAAGATCCCAACATGGTCTCAACGTCGTCACCCTCTCAGCACACACCTTTCCTGCACACGTAATCCTGCCTTTCTCCGGCAGGGCCCTATCCTACCAGGAAAAAAAGCAAGCCGCTCAAAAAGGCCGATGCCAGGGAAATCGAGGAAACACTGCCATTTTCCAAATTTTGGCTGTCTACATGTCCCCGCCTCCGCTGCAAGGCCGCGTATGTGGCCGGGCTCCGAAGGCAAGGCCGAAATCCTGGCAGCCTGGGCCCCAGCAGTCCCATGCTTTATGGACGGGGGGACACGGATGACCTGTTCGCCACATACAGGAGGGATCCTTGGGCCCTTCACTGGCTCGCCATTCAGCTCCACGACGTCCACTACCGGCTCTGGCCTTTGCTTTGGCTGGTGCCCCACGGAACGTGTGCTCCGGAGCGATGTATCTCCACCCATCACTATCATTCTGCCACCAGGGGATGTGTGAGTGTGGGAGTCACCATTTGTCACTGGCAGCAGTGTCACAAGGCAGTAGACTTCCAGGTACCCGCTGACCTAGGCTGCCTTCTGCCCCAGGCAAGGTCCCCAATCCTTTATCCCAGATGCTGACACCCGGGCACTGGCGGACATTCCTTTGGAGCAACACACAGGTCTGAGTGAGGGTCAGCGGGCCAGGTAGGTGAAGTCAAGGCCAGGTGGGCGGGGCTGAGGCTCCTTTGCCATCACCATAGAGACAGTCCCCCCCCGCAAGAGTGGGCGGAGCTTGTGATGGGCCTGCTGACAAGACTTGAGCCAATGGCAGAGATCCGGCCCGCCAGGCAGATGACACAGGGCCCTCCATTGTGACCTATGACACCTAGTGGCCACAGGATTTGAGCACACCCTGGGAAAGGCTACGCAGGCACAAGGGAGCCCCTGGTGCGGACTGCTTCAGGGCATTGGCACAGCAGGCCAGGTACCTCTTTCCCACTTGCCTCAGGATATCACTACGCAAGGCGTCCCCACTCAGCATCTCTTGCCTCTCTCTGTCTCCCTCTGCTTGTGTTCGTTCTCTGAAATCTCTTCCTTCTCCCCCTTGTCACTTCACACCTTGGAGTGCCTGACAGAGGGCCTAGAGACCAAAGAGCAAAGGGGGAAGGCCTCTGGCTCTACTGGTTGCCCATGGGCAGAGAAGATCTGCTAGTCTATCTGGAAGGTCTAGAGAGTAGCCATTGATTGGGGAGCCACATCACGGGCGGACCTGGCCAGGTGAAGCTTGCTGACATGCAACAGCCTCTCCGGAGACTACTAATTCCGCGGAGAACATTCTATGCAAATACCCGGCTGAGTGCCATGGGCAGAAAACATTGACACATACCTGCCAGAGGTCTATCCTGGGTCTGAAGAGTCCACCCTGGTCTCCAGCCACTCATCATCTCAGCACACACTTTGCCTGCACACGTGGAATCCGCCTCTCTCCACGAATGCCTTCTCCTGCTAGGAAACACACGATGGCACTCAGCCAAAGGAGAGCACAGGCAAAGTCAACTGAAGCCTCCATTTTCAAGAGTTTGCCCTCTGCTGGGCCACAGCCTCCGCTGGCACAGTGCATGTGTGTCACTTCTCCGAAGACAAGGCCGCAATCCGGGCGTCCAGGGCCCCAGCAGTCCAGAGTCTGCGCATGGCGGCATATGGATCACCTCTTTGCCACGTACAGGAGGGAGGCCTGGGCCCTACACTGGCTCCGCTAGAGCTCCACGACCTCAGCTATTTTCCCTGACCTTTGGCCCGTGCCCTCGTGTGTGTGTCATCCCGAGTTACACTTCTTCTCCGACCACTCTGAATCCGCCACCTGCGGATACATGAGCATGAAAATCAACATCTCTCACTGCCTGCAGTGTCACAGGTCACTAGGTGTCTAGGCTCAGGCTGACCTTGGCTGTCTTCTGCCCAGGCAAGGAGCCTAATCCTTCAAAGGCAACGAGGACATGTGGTCATTGGCCGACATTCATTCTTTCATCCACACAGTGGTCTAGATGAGGCTAAAGAGGCCAGGTAGGCCATGTGAAGGCTGAGTGCGGGGCCTAAGGCTTCTTTCCCAATCACCATGGAGACAGCCACCGCAAGGCTGGCCGGAACTTCTGACGGGGACGGGTCACAAACACCCAGCCAATAGGAGAGGTCCAGCCTAAGCGGCCACTTCCGCAGTGCCCTCCATTTTACCCATGGACACACGACGGCCCCTTCTCTTTTGGGCCACAAAATCCAGGGCACCCAGGGAATCACCTCACAGTAGGCAGCCCCTGATGTGGACACGTTCCACACACTGGGCCGGCAGGCAGTTTCCACTTTTCCACTTACGCTAGGATATCAGTAGGCAAGGCGCCCTTCCTCAGCATCTATGGCCCCTCTGTGTATGTGTTCATTCGGAGAAATCTCTTCCTTCTGCCCCTGAGACACATCACAAGTATGAGGGGCCTGAGAGAGAGCCTAGACATGAAACGGGGGAGGCTTCTGGCTGTAGTGCTTCCCCGTGGGTAGAGAAGAGCAGGTAGTCTCTCTGGAAGGTCTTAGCTTCTGTTGACTGACATGGACAATACAGTAGGGGCGGACTCTGGCCAGGTGGAGCTTGTGGGCAGATGCAACCCCTCCGGCGACGAATAATTCCGCTGCTGCTTTGTATGGTGAAAACCTCCCCCCGCCAAGTGGGATGGGTAGAGAACACTGACCCACACCCTCCAGGGGCCTCCCCTGGGACTAAAGATCCCAACATGGTCTCAACGTCGTCACCCTCTCAGCACACACCTTTCCTGCACACGTAATCCTGCCTTTCTCCGGCAGGGCCCTATCCTACCAGGAAAAAAAGCAAGCCGCTCAAAAAGGCCGATGCCAGGGAAATCGAGGAAACACTGCCATTTTCCAAATTTTGGCTGTCTACATGTCCCCGCCTCCGCTGCAAGGCCGCGTATGTGGCCGGGCTCCGAAGGCAAGGCCGAAATCCTGGCAGCCTGGGCCCCAGCAGTCCCATGCTTTATGGACGGGGGGACACGGATGACCTGTTCGCCACATACAGGAGGGATCCTTGGGCCCTTCACTGGCTCGCCATTCAGCTCCACGACGTCCACTACCGGCTCTGGCCTTTGCTTTGGCTGGTGCCCCACGGAACGTGTGCTCCGGAGCGATGTTTCTCCACCCATCACTATCATTCTGCCACCAGGGGATGTGTGAGTGTGGGAGTCACCATTTGTCACTGGCAGCAGTGTCACAAGGCAGTAGACTTCCAGGTACCCGCTGACCTAGGCTGCCTTCTGCCCCAGGCAAGGTCCCCAATCCTTTATCCCAGATGCTGACACCCGGGCACTGGCGGACATTCCTTTGGAGCAACACACAGGTCTGAGTGAGGGTCAGCGGGCCAGGTAGGTGAAGTCAAGGCCAGGTGGGCGGGGCTGAGGCTCCTTTGCCATCACCATAGAGACAGTCCCCCCCCGCAAGAGTGGGCGGAGCTTGTGATGGGCCTGCTGACAAGACTTGAGCCAATGGCAGAGATCCGGCCCGCCAGGCAGATGACACAGGGCCCTCCATTGTGACCTATGACACCTAGTGGCCACAGGATTTGAGCACACCCTGGGAAAGGCTACGCAGGCACAAGGGAGCCCCTGGTGCGGACTGCTTCAGGGCATTGGCACAGCAGGCCAGGTACCTCTTTCCCACTTGCCTCAGGATATCACTACGCAAGGCGTCCCCACTCAGCATCTCTTGCCTCTCTCTGTCTCTCTCTGCTTGTCTTCGTTCTCTGAAATCTCTTCCTTCTCCCCCTTGTCACTTCACACCTTGGAGTGCCTGACAGAGGGCCTAGAGACCAAAGAGCAAAGGGGGAAGGCCTCTGGCTCTACTGGTTGCCCATGGGCAGAGAAGATCTGCTAGTCTATCTGGAAGGTCTAGAGAGTAGCCATTGATTGGGGAGCCACATCACGGGCGGACCTGGCCAGGTGAAGCTTGCTGACATGCAGCAGCCTCTCCGGAGACTACTAATTCCGCGGAGAACATTCTATGCAAATACCCGGCTGAGTGCCATGGGCAGAAAACATTGACACATACCTGCCAGAGGTCTATCCTGGGTCTGAAGAGTCCACCCTGGTCTCCAGCCACTCATCATCTCAGCACACACTTTGCCTGCACACGTGGAATCCGCCTCTCTCCACGAATGCCTTCTCCTGCTAGGAAACCCACGATGGCACTCAGCCAAAGGAGAGCACAGGCAAAGTCAACTGAAGCCTCCATTTTCAAGAGTTTGCCCTCTGCTGGGCCACAGCCTCCGCTGGCACAGTGCATGTGTGTCACTTCTCCGAAGACAAGGCCGCAATCCGGGCGTCCAGGGCCCCAGCAGTCCAGAGTCTGCGCATGGCGGCATATGGATCACCTCTTTGCCACGTACGGGAGGGAGGCCTGGGCCCTACACTGGCTCCGCTAGAGCTCCACGACCTCAGCTATTTTCCCTGACCTTTGGCCCGTGCCCTCGTGTGTGTGTCATCCCGAGTTACACTTCTTCTCCGACCACTCTGAATCCGCCACCTGCGGATACATGAGCATGAAAATCAACATCTCTCACTGCCTGCAGTGTCACAGGTCACCAGGTGTCTAGGCTCAGGCTGACCTTGGCTGTCTTCTGCCCAGGCAAGGAGCCTAATCCTTCAAAGGCAACGAGGACATGTGGTCATTGGCCGACATTTATTCTTTCATCCACACAGCGGTCTAGATGAGGCTAAAGAGGCCAGGTAGGCCAGGTGAAGGCTGAGTGCGGGGCCTAAGGCTTCTTTCCCAATCACCATGGAGACAGCCACCGCAAGGCTGGCCGGAACTTCTGAGGAGGACGGGTCACAAACACCCAGCCAATAGGAGAGGTCCAGCCTAAGCGGCCACTTCCGCAGTGCCCTCCATTTTACCCATAATACTATCTCTCTATGTTCTCTTTTGGGCCACAAAATCCAGGGCACCCAGGGAATCACCTCACAGTAGGCAGCCCCTGATGTGGACACGTTCCACACACTGGGCCGGCAGGCAGGTTCCACTTTTCCACTTACGCTAGGATATCAGTAGGCAAGGCGCCCTTCCTCAGCATCTATGGCCCCTCTGTGTATGTGTTCATTCGGAGAAATCTCTTCCTTCTACCCCTGAGACACATCACAAGTATGAGGGGCCTGAGAGAGAGCCTAGACATGAAACGGGGGAGGCTTCTGGCTGTAGTGCTTCCCCGTGGGTAGAGAAGAGCAGGTAGTCTCTCTGGAAGGTCTTAGCTTCTGTTGACTGACATGGACAATACAGTAGGGGCGGACCCTGGCCAGGTGGAGCTTGTGGGCAGATGCAACCCCTCCGGCGACGAATAATTCCGCTGCTGCTTTGTATGGTGAAAACCTCCCCCCGCCAAGTGGGATGGGTAGAGAACACTGACCCACACCCGCCAGGGGCCTCTCCTGGGACTAAAGATCCCAACATGGTCTCAACGTCGTCACCCTCTCAGCACACACCTTTCCTGCACACGTAATCCTGCCTTTCTCCGTCAGGGCCCTCTCCTACCAGGAGAAAAAGCAAGCCGCTCTAAAAGGCCGATGCCCGGGAACTCGAGGAAACACTGCCATTTTCCAAATTTTGGCTGTCTACATGTCCCCGCCTCCGCTGCAAGGCCGCGTATGTGGCCGGGCTCCGAAGGCAAGGCCGAAATCCTGGCAGCCTGGGCCCCAGCAGTCCCATGGTTTATGGACGTGGGGACACGGATGACCTGTTCGCCACATACAGGAGGGACGCTTGGGCCCTTCACTGGCTCGCCATTCAGCTCCACGACGTCCACTACCGGCCCTGGCCTTTGCTTTGGCTGGTGCCCCACGGAACGTGTGCTCCGGAGCCATGTTTCTCCGCCCATCACTATCATTCTGCCACCAGGAGATATGTGAGTGTGGGAGTCACCATTTGTCACTGGCAGCAGTGTCACGAGGCAGTAGACTTCCAGGTACCCGCTGACCTAGGCTGCCTTCTGCCCCAGGCAAGGTCCCGAATCCTTTATCCCAGATGCTGACACCCGGGCACTGGCGGACATTCATTTGGAGCAACACAGAGGTCTGAGTGAGGGTCAGCGGGCCAGGTAGGTGAAGTCAAGGCCAGGTGGGCGGGGCTAAGACTCCTTTGCCATCACCATAGAGACAGTCCCCCCCCGCAAGAGTGGCCGGAGCTTGTGATGGGCCTGCTGACAAGACTTGAGCCAATGGCAGAGATCCGGCCCGCCAGGCAGATGACACAGGGCCCTCCAGTGTGACCTATGACACCTAGTGGCCACAGGATTTGAGCACACCCTGGGAAAGGCTACGCAGGCACAAGGGAGCCCCTGGTGCGGACTGCTTCAGGGCATTGGCACAGCAGGCCAGGTACCTCTTTCCCACTTTCCTCAGGATATCACTACGCAAGGCATCCCCACTCAGCATCTCTTGCCTCTCTCTGTCTCTCTCTGGATGTGTTCGTTCTCTGAAATCTCTTCCTTCTCCCCCTTGTCACTTCACACCTTGGAGTGCCTGACAGAGGGCCTAGAGACGAAAGAGCAAAGGGGGAAGGCCTCTGGCTCTACTGGTTGCCCATGGGCAGAGAAGATCTGCTAGTCTATCTGGAAGGTCTAGAGAGTAGCCATTGATTGGGGAGCTACATCACGGGCGGACCTGGCCAGGTGAAGCTTGCTGACATGCAGCAGCCTCTCCGGAGACTACTAATTCCGCGGAGAACATTCTATGCAAATACCCGGCTGAGTGCCATGGGCAGAAAACATTGACACATACCTGCCAGAGGTCTATCCTGGGTCTGAAGAGTCCACCCTGGTCTCCAGCCACTCATCATCTCAGCACACACTTTGCCTGCACACGTGGAATCCGCCTCTCTCCACGAATGCCTTCTCCTGCTAGGAAACACACGATGGCACTCAGCCAAAGGAGAGCACAGGCAAAGTCAACTGAAGCCTCCATTTTCAAGAGTTTGCCCTCTGCTGGGCCACAGCCTCCGCTGGCACAGTGCATGTGTGTCACTTCTCCGAAGACAAGGCCGCAATCCGGGCGTCCAGGGCCCCAGCAGTCCAGAGTCTGCGCATGGCGGCATATGGATCACCTCTTTGCCACGTACAGGAGGGAGGCCTGGGCCCTACACTGGCTCCGCTAGAGCTCCACGACCTCAGCTATTTTCCCTGACCTTTGGCCCGTGCCCTCGTGTGTGTGTCATCCCGAGTTACACTTCTTCTCCGACCACTCTGAATCCGCCACCTGCGGATACATGAGCATGAAAATCAACATCTCTCACTGCCTGCAGTGTCACAGGTCACTAGGTGTCTAGGCTCAGGCTGACCTTGGCTGTCTTCTGCCCAGGCAAGGAGCCTAATCCTTCAAAGGCAACGAGGACATGTGGTCATTGGCCGACATTCATTCTTTCATCCACACAGTGGTCTAGATGAGGCTAAAGAGGCCAGGTAGGCCATGTGAAGGCTGAGTGCGGGGCCTAAGGCTTCTTTCCCAATCACCATGGAGACAGCCACCGCAAGGCTGGCCGGAACTTCTGACGGGGACGGGTCACAAACACCCAGCCAATAGGAGAGGTCCAGCCTAAGCGGCCACTTCCGCAGTGCCCTCCATTTTACCCATGGACACACGACGGCCCCTTCTCTTTTGGGCCACAAAATCCAGGGCACCCAGGGAATCACCTCACAGTAGGCAGCCCCTGATGTGGACACGTTCCACACACTGGGCCGGCAGGCAGTTTCCACTTTTCCACTTACGCTAGGATATCAGTAGGCAAGGCGCCCTTCCTCAGCATCTATGGCCCCTCTGTGTATGTGTTCATTCGGAGAAATCTCTTCCTTCTGCCCCTGAGACACATCACAAGTATGAGGGGCCTGAGAGAGAGCCTAGACATGAAACGGGGGAGGCTTCTGGCTGTAGTGCTTCCCCGTGGGTAGAGAAGAGCAGGTAGTCTCTCTGGAAGGTCTTAGCTTCTGTTGACTGACATGGACAATACAGTAGGGGCGGACTCTGGCCAGGTGGAGCTTGTGGGCAGATGCAACCCCTCCGGCGACGAATAATTCCGCTGCTGCTTTGTATGGTGAAAACCTCCCCCCGCCAAGTGGGATGGGTAGAGAACACTGACCCACACCCTCCAGGGGCCTCCCCTGGGACTAAAGATCCCAACATGGTCTCAACGTCGTCACCCTCTCAGCACACACCTTTCCTGCACACGTAATCCTGCCTTTCTCCGGCAGGGCCCTATCCTACCAGGAAAAAAAGCAAGCCGCTCAAAAAGGCCGATGCCAGGGAAATCGAGGAAACACTGCCATTTTCCAAATTTTGGCTGTCTACATGTCCCCGCCTCCGCTGCAAGGCCGCGTATGTGGCCGGGCTCCGAAGGCAAGGCCGAAATCCTGGCAGCCTGGGCCCCAGCAGTCCCATGGTTTATGGACGGGGGGACACGGATGACCTGTTCGCCACATACAGGAGGGACGCTTGGGCCCTTCACTGGCTCGCCATTCAGCTCCACGACGTCCACTACCGGCCCTGGCCTTTGCTTTGGCTGGTGCCCCACGGAACGTGTGCTCCGGAGCCATGTTTCTCCGCCCATCACTATCATTCTGCCACCAGGGGATGTGTGAGTGTGGGAGTCACCATTTGTCACTGGCAGCAGTGTCACAAGGCAGTAGACTTCCAGGTACCCGCTGACCTAGGCTGCCTTCTGCCCCAGGCAAGGTCCCCAATCCTTTATCCCAGATGCTGACACCCGGGCACTGGCGGACATTCCTTTGGAGCAACACACAGGTCTGAGTGAGGGTCAGCGGGCCAGGTAGGTGAAGTCAAGGCCAGGTGGGCGGGGCTGAGGCTCCTTTGCCATCACCATAGAGACAGTCCCCCCCCGCAAGAGTGGCCGGAGCTTGTGATGGGCCTGCTGACAAGACTTGAGCCAATGGCAGAGATCCGGCCCGCCAGGCAGATGACACAGGGCCCTCCAGTGTGACCTATGACACCTAGTGGCCACAGGATTTGAGCACACCCTGGGAAAGGCTACGCAGGCACAAGGGAGCCCCTGGTGCGGACTGCTTCAGGGCATTGGCACAGCAGGCCAGGTACCTCTTTCCCACTTTCCTCAGGATATCACTACGCAAGGCATCCCCACTCAGCATCTCTTGCCTCTCTCTGTCTCTCTCTGGATGTGTTCGTTCTCTGAAATCTCTTCCTTCTCCCCCTTGTCACTTCACACCTTGGAGTGCCTGACAGAGGGCCTAGAGACGAAAGAGCAAAGGGGGAAGGCCTCTGGCTCTACTGGTTGCCCATGGGCAGAGAAGATCTGCTAGTCTATCTGGAAGGTCTAGAGAGTAGCCATTGATTGGGGAGCTACATCACGGGCGGACCTGGCCAGGTGAAGCTTGCTGACATGCAGCAGCCTCTCCGGAGACTACTAATTCCGCGGAGAACATTCTATGCAAATACCCGGCTGAGTGCCATGGGCAGAAAACATTGACACATACCTGCCAGGGGTCTATCCTGGGTCTCAAGAGTCCACCCTGGTCTCCAGCCACTCATCATCTCAGCACACACTTTGCCTGCACACATGGAATCCGCCTCTCTCCACGAATGCCTTCTCCTGCTAGGAAACACACGATGGCACTCAGCCAAAGGAGAGCACAGGCAAAGTCAACTGAAGCCCGCATTTTCAAGATTTTGCCCTCTGCTGGGCCACAGCCTCCGCTGGCACAGTGCATGTGTGTCACTTCTCCGAAGACAAGGCCGCAATCCGGGCGTCCAGGGCCCCAGCAGTCCAGAGTCTGCGCATGGCGGCATATGGATCACCTCTTTGCCACGTACAGGAGGGAGGCCTGGGCCCTACACTGGCTCCGCTACAGCTCCACGATCTCAGCTATTTTCCCTGACCTTTGGCCCGTGCCCTCGTGTCTGTGTCATCCCTAGTTACACTTCTTCTCCGACCACTCTGAATCCGCCACCTGCGGATACATGAGCATGAAAATCAACATCTGTCACTGCCTGCAGTGTCACAGGTCACTAGGTGTCTAGGCTCAGGCTGACCTTGGCTGTCTTCTGCCCAGGCAAGGAGCCTAATCCTTCAAAGGCAACGAGGACATGTGGTCATTGGCCGACATTCATTCTTTCATCCACACAGCGGTCTAGATGAGGCTAAAGAGGCCAGGTAGGCCAGGTGACGGCTGAGTGCGGGGCCTAAGGCTTCTTTCCCAATCACCATGGAGACAGCCACCGCAAGGCTGGCCGGAACTTCTGACGGGGACGGGTCACAAACACCGAGCCAATAGGAGAGGTCCAGCCTAAGCGGCCACTTCCGCAGTGCCCTCCATTTTACCCATGGACACACGACGGCCCCTTCTCTTTTGGGCCACAAAATCCAGGGCACCCAGGGAATCACCTCACAGTAGGCAGCCCCTGATGTGGACACGTTCGACACACGGGGCCAGCAGGCAGGTACCACTTTTCCACTTACGCTAGGATATCGGTAGGCAAGGCGCCCTTCCTCAGCATCTACGGCCCCTCTGTGTATGTGTTCATTCGGAGAAATCTCTTCCTTCTACCCCTGAGACACATCACAAGTATGAGGGGCCTGAGAGAGAGCCTAGAGATGGAACGGGGGAGGCTTCTGGCTGTACTGCTTCCCCGTGGGTAGAGAAGAGCAGGTAGTCTCTCTGGAAGGTCTTAGCTTCTGTTGACTGACATGGACAATACAGTAGGGGCGGACCCTGGCCAGGTGGAGCTTGTGGGAAGATGCAACCCCTCCGGCGACGAATAATTCCGCTGCTGCTTTGTATGGTGAAAACCTCCCCCAGCCAAGTGGGATGGGTAGAGAACACTGACTCACACCCGCCAGGGGCCTCTCCTGGGACTAAAGATCCCAACATGGTCTCAACGTCGTCACCCTCTCAGCACACACCTTTCCTGCACACGTAATCCTGCCTTTCTCCGTCAGGGCCCTCTCCTACCAGGAGAAAAAGCAAGCCGCTCTAAAAGGCCGATGCCCGGGAACTCGAGGAAACACTGCCATTTTCCAAATTTTGGCTGTCTACATGTCCCCGCCTCCGCTGCAAGGCCGCGTATGTGGCCGGGCTCCGAAGGCAAGGCCGAAATCCTGGCAGCCTGGGCCCCAGCAGTCCCATGGTTTATGGACGTGGGGACACGGATGACCTGTTCGCCACATACAGGAGGGACGCTTGGGCCCTTCACTGGCTCGCCATTCAGCTCCACGACGTCCACTACCGGCCCTGGCCTTTGCTTTGGCTGGTGCCCCACGGAACGTGTGCTCCGGAGCCATGTTTCTCCGCCCATCACTATCATTCTGCCACCAGGCGATATGTGAGTGTGGGAGTCACCATTTGTCACTGGCAGCAGTGTCACGAGGCAGTAGACTTCCAGGTACCCGCTGACCTAGGCTGCCTTCTGCCCCAGGCAAGGTCCCGAATCCTTTATCCCAGATGCTGACACCCGGGCACTGGCGGACATTCATTTGGAGCAACACAGAGGTCTGAGTGAGGGTCAGCGGGCCAGGTAGGTGAAGTCAAGGCCAGGTGGGCGGGGCTAAGACTCCTTTGCCATCACCATAGAGACAGTCCCCCCCCGCAAGAGTGGCCGGAGCTTGTGATGGGCCTGCTGACAAGACTTGAGCCAATGGCAGAGATCCGGCCCGCCAGGCAGATGACACAGGGCCCTCCAGTGTGACCTATGACACCTAGTGGCCACAGGATTTGAGCACACCCTGGGAAAGGCTACGCAGGCACAAGGGAGCCCCTGGTGCGGACTGCTTCAGGGCATTGGCACAGCAGGCCAGGTACCTCTTTCCCACTTTCCTCAGGATATCACTACGCAAGGCATCCCCACTCAGCATCTCTTGCCTCTCTCTGTCTCTCTCTGGATGTGTTCGTTCTCTGAAATCTCTTCCTTCTCCCCCTTGTCACTTCACACCTTGGAGTGCCTGACAGAGGGCCTAGAGACGAAAGAGCAAAGGGGGAAGGCCTCTGGCTCTACTGGTTGCCCATGGGCAGAGAAGATCTGCTAGTCTATCTGGAAGGTCTAGAGAGTAGCCATTGATTGGGGAGCTACATCACGGGCGGACCTGGCCAGGTGAAGCTTGCTGACATGCAGCAGCCTCTCCGGAGACTACTAATTCCGCGGAGAACATTCTATGCAAATACCCGGCTGAGTGCCATGGGCAGAAAACATTGACACATACCTGCCAGGGGTCTATCCTGGGTCTCAAGAGTCCACCCTGGTCTCCAGCCACTCATCATCTCAGCACACACTTTGCCTGCACACATGGAATCCGCCTCTCTCCACGAATGCCTTCTCCTGCTAGGAAACACACGATGGCACTCAGCCAAAGGAGAGCACAGGCAAAGTCAACTGAAGCCCGCATTTTCAAGATTTTGCCCTCTGCTGGGCCACAGCCTCCGCTGGCACAGTGCATGTGTGTCACTTCTCCGAAGACAAGGCCGCAATCCGGGCGTCCAGGGCCCCAGCAGTCCAGAGTCTGCGCATGGCGGCATATGGATCACCTCTTTGCCACGTACAGGAGGGAGGCCTGGGCCCTACACTGGCTCCGCTAGAGCTCCACGACCTCAGCTATTTTCCCTGACCTTTGGCCCGTGCCCTCGTGTCTGTGTCATCCCTAGTTACACTTCTTCTCCGACCACTCTGAATCCGCCACCTGCGGATACATGAGCATGAAAATCAACATCTGTCACTGCCTGCAGTGTCACAGGTCACTAGGTGTCTAGGCTCAGGCTGACCTTGGCTGTCTTCTGCCCAGGCAAGGAGCCTAATCCTTCAAAGGCAACGAGGACATGTGGTCATTGGCCGACATTCATTCTTTCATCCACACAGCGGTCTAGATGAGGCTAAAGAGGCCAGGTAGGCCAGGTGACGGCTGAGTGCGGGGCCTAAGGCTTCTTTCCCAATCACCATGGAGACAGCCACCGCAAGGCTGGCCGGAACTTCTGACGGGGACGGGTCACAAACACCGAGCCAATAGGAGAGGTCCAGCCTAAGCGGCCACTTCCGCAGTGCCCTCCATTTTACCCATGGACACACGACGGCCCCTTCTCTTTTGGGCCACAAAATCCAGGGCACCCAGGGAATCACCTCACAGTAGGCAGCCCCTGATGTGGACACGTTCGACACACGGGGCCAGCAGGCAGGTACCACTTTTCCACTTACGCTAGGATATCGGTAGGCAAGGCGCCCTTCCTCAGCATCTACGGCCCCTCTGTGTATGTGTTCATTCGGAGAAATCTCTTCCTTCTACCCCTGAGACACATCACAAGTATGAGGGGCCTGAGAGAGAGCCTAGAGATGGAACGGGGGAGGCTTCTGACTGTACTGCTTCCCCGTGGGTAGAGAAGAGCAGGTAGTCTCTCTGGAAGGTCTTAGCTTCTGTTGACTGACATGGACAATACAGTAGGGGCGGACCCTGGCCAGGTGGAGCTTGTGGGCAGATGCAACCCCTCCGGCGAAGAATAATTCCGCTGCTGCTTTGTATGGTGAAAACCTCCCCCCGCCAAGTGGGATGGGTAGAGAACACTGACCCACACCCGCCAGGGGCCTCTCCTGGGACTAAAGATCCCAACATGGTCTCAACGTCGTCACCCTCTCAGCACACACCTTTCCTGCACACGTAATCCTGCCTTTCTCCGTCAGGGCCCTCTCCTACCAGGAGAAAAAGCAAGCCGCTCTAAAAGGCCGATGCCCGGGAACTCGAGGAAACACTGCCATTTTCCAAATTTTGGCTGTCTACATGTCCCCGCCTCCGCTGCAAGGCCGCGTATGTGGCCGGGCTCCGAAGGCAAGGCCGAAATCCTGGCAGCCTGGGCCCCAGCAGTCCCATGGTTTATGGACGTGGGGACACGGATGACCTGTTCGCCACATACAGGAGGGACGCTTGGGCCCTTCACTGGCTCGCCATTCAGCTCCACGACGTCCACTTCCGGCCCTGCCCTTTGCTTTGGCTGGTGCCCCACGGAACGTGTGCTCCGGAGCCATGTTTCTCCGCCCATCACTATCATTCTGCCACCAGGCGATATGTGAGTGTGGGAGTCACCATTTGTCACTGGCAGCAGTGTCACGAGGCAGTAGACTTCCAGGTACCCGCTGACCTAGGCTGCCTTCTGCCCCAGGCAAGGTCCCCAATCCTTTATCCCAGATGCTGACACCCGGGCACTGGCGGACATTCATTTGGAGCAACACAGAGGTCTGAGTGAGGGTCAGCGGGCCAGGTAGGTGAAGTCAAGGCCAGGTGGGCGGGGCTAAGACTCCTTTGCCATCACCATAGAGACAGTCCCCCCCCGCAAGAGTGGCCGGGGCTTGTGATGGGCCTGCTGACAAGACTTGAGCCAATGGCAGAGATCCGGCCCGCCAGGCAGATGACACAGGGCCCTCCAGTGTGACCTATGACACCTAGTGGCCACAGGATTTGAGCACACCCTGGGAAAGGCTACGCAGGCACAAGGGAGCCCCTGGTGCGGACTGCTTCAGGGCATTGGCACAGCAGGCCAGGTACCTCTTTCCCACTTTCCTCAGGATATCACTACGCAAGGCATCCCCACTCAGCATCTCTTGCCTCTCTCTGTCTCTCTCTGGATGTGTTCGTTCTCTGAAATCTCTTCCTTCTCCCCCTTGTCACTTCACACCTTGGAGTGCCTGACAGAGGGCCTAGAGACGAAAGAGCAAAGGGGGAAGGCCTCTGGCTCTACTGGTTGCCCATGGGCAGAGAAGATCTGCTAGTCTATCTGGAAGGTCTAGAGAGTAGCCATTGATTGGGGAGCTACATCACGGGCGGACCTGGCCAGGTGAAGCTTGCTGACATGCAGCAGCCTCTCCGGAGACTACTAATTCCGCGGAGAACATTCTATGCAAATACCCGGCTGAGTGCCATGGGCAGAAAACATTGACACATACCTGCCAGGGGTCTATCCTGGGTCTCAAGAGTCCACCCTGGTCTCCAGCCACTCATCATCTCAGCACACACTTTGCCTGCACACATGGAATCTGCCTCTCTCCACGAATGCCTTCTCCTGCTAGGAAACACACGATGGCACTCAGCCAAAGGAGAGCACAGGCAAAGTCAACTGAAGCCCGCATTTTCAAGATTTTGCCCTCTGCTGGGCCACAGCCTCCGCTGGCACAGTGCATGTGTGTCACTTCTCCGAAGACAAGGCCGCAATCCGGGCGTCCAGGGCCCCAGCAGTCCAGAGTCTGCGCATGGCGGCATATGGATCACCTCTTTGCCACGTACAGGAGGGAGGCCTGGGCCCTACACTGGCTCCGCTAGAGCTCCACGATCTCAGCTATTTTCCCTGACCTTTGGCCCGTGCCCTCGTGTCTGTGTCATCCCTAGTTACACTTCTTCTCCGACCACTCTGAATCTGCCACCTGCGGATACATGAGCATGAAAATCAACATCTGTCACTGCCTGCAGTGTCACAGGTCACTAGGTGTCTAGGCTCAGGCTGACCTTGGCTGTCTTCTGCCCAGGCAAGGAGCCTAATCCTTCAAAGGCAACGAGGACATGTGGTCATTGGCCGACATTCATTCTTTCATCCACACAGCGGTCTAGATGAGGCTAAAGAGGCCAGGTAGGCCAGGTGACGGCTGAGTGCGGGGCCTAAGGCTTCTTTCCCAATCACCATGGAGACAGCCACCGCAAGGCTGGCCGGAACTTCTGACGGGGACGGGTCACAAACACCGAGCCAATAGGAGAGGTCCAGCCTAAGCGGCCACTTCCGCAGTGCCCTCCATTTTACCCATGGACACACGACGGCCCCTTCTCTTTTGGGCCACAAAATCCAGGGCACCCAGGGAATCACCTCACAGTAGGCAGCCCCTGATGTGGACACGTTCGACACACGGGGCCAGCAGGCAGGTACCACTTTTCCACTTACGCTAGGATATCGGTAGGCAAGGCGCCCTTCCTCAGCATCTACGGCCCCTCTGTGTATGTGTTCATTCGGAGAAATCTCTTCCTTCTACCCCTGAGACACATCACAAGTATGAGGGGCCTGAGAGAGAGCCTAGAGATGGAACGGGGGAGGCTTCTGACTGTACTGCTTCCCCGTGGGTAGAGAAGAGCAGGTAGTCTCTCTGGAAGGTCTTAGCTTCTGTTGACTGACATGGACAATACAGTAGGGGCGGACCCTGGCCAGGTGGAGCTTGTGGGCAGATCCAACCCCTCCGGCGACGAATAATTCCGCTGCTGCTTTGTATGGTGAAAACCTCCCCCCGCCAAGTGGGATGGGTAGAGAACACTGACCCACACCCGCCAGGGGCCTCTCCTGGGACTAAAGATCCCAACATGGTCTCAACGTCGTCACCCTCTCAGCACACACCTTTCCTGCACACGTAATCCTGCCTTTCTCCGGCAGGGCCCTATCCTACCAGGAAAAAAAGCAAGCCGCTCAAAAAGGCCGATGCCAGGAAAATCGAGGAAACACTGCCATTTTCCAAATTTTGGCTGTCTACATGTCCCCGCCTCCGCTGCAAGGCCGCGTATGTGGCCGGGCTCCGAAGGCAAGGCCGAAATCCTGGCAGCCTGGGCCCCAGCAGTCCCATGGTTTATGGACGGGGGGACACGGATGACCTGTTCGCCACATACAGGAGGGATCCTTGGGCCCTTCACTGGCTCGCCATTCAGCTCCACGACGTCCACTACCGGCCCTGGCCTTTGCTTTGGCTGGTGCCCCACGGAACGTGTGCTCCGGAGCGATGTTTCTCCACCCATCACTATCATTCTGCCACCAGGGGATGTGTGAGTGTGGGAGTCACCATTTGTCACTGGCAGCAGTGTCACAAGGCAGTAGACTTCCAGGTACCCGCTGACCTAGGCTGCCTTCTGCCCCAGGCAAGGTCCCCAATCCTTTATCCCAGATGCTGACACCCGGGCACTGGCGGACATTCATTTGGAGCAACACACAGGTCTGAGTGAGGGTCAGCGGGCCGGGTAGGTGAAGTCAAGGCCAGGTGGGCCGGGCTGAGGCTCCTTTGCCATCACCATAGAGACAGTCCCCCCACCGCAAGAGTGGGCGGAGCTTGTGATGGGCCTGCTGACAAGACTTGAGCCAATGGCAGAGATCCGGCCCGCCAGGCAGATGACACAGGGCCCTCCATTGTGACCTATGACACCTAGTGGCCACAGGATTTGAGCACACCCTGGGAAAGGCTACGCAGGCACAAGGGAGCCCCTGGTGCGGACTGCTTCAGGGCATTGGCACAGCAGGCCAGGTACCTCTTTCCCACTTGCCTCAGGATATCACTACGCAAGGCGTCCCCACTCAGCATCTCTTGCCTCTCTCTGTCTCTCTCTGCTTGTGTTCGTTCTCTGAAATCTCTTCCTTCTCCCCCTTGTCACTTCACACCTTGGAGTGCCTGACAGAGGGCCTAGAGACCAAAGAGCAAAGGGGGAAGGCCTCTGGCTCTACTGGTTGCCCATGGGCAGAGAAGATCTGCTAGTCTATCTGGAAGGTCTAGAGAGTAGCCATTGATTGGGTAGCCACATCACGGGCGGACCTGGCCAGGTGAAGCTTGCTGACATGCAGCAGCCTCTCCGGAGACTACTAATTCCGCGGAGAACATTCTATGCAAATACCCGGCTGAGTGCCATGGGCAGAAAACATTGACACATACCTGCCAGAGGTCTATCCTGGGTCTGAAGAGTCCACCCTGGTCTCCAGCCACTCATCATCTCAGCACACACTTTGCCTGCACACGTGGAATCCTCCTCTCTCCACGAATGCCTTCTCCTGCTAGGAAACACACGATGCACTCAGCCAAAGGAGAGCACAGGCAAAGTCAACTGAAGCCTCCATTTTCAAGAGTTTGCCCTCTGCTGGGCCACCGCCTCCGCTGGCACAGTGCACGTGTGTCACTTCTCCGAAGACAAGGCCGCAATCCGGGCGTCCAGGGCCCCAGCAGTCCAGAGTCTGCGCATGGCGGCATATGGATCACCTCTTTGCCACGTACAGGAGGGAGGCCTGGGCCCTACACTGGCTCCGCTAGAGCTCCACGACCTCAGCTATTTTCCCTGACCTTTGGCCCGTGCCCTCGTGTGTGTGTCATCCCGAGTTACACTTCTTCTCCGACCACTCTGAATCCGCCACCTGCGGATACATGAGCATGAAAATCAACATCTCTCACTGCCTGCAGTGTCACAGGTCACCAGGTGTCTAGGCTCAGGCTGACCTTGGCTGTCTTCTGCCCAGGCAAGGAGCCTAATCCTTCAAAGGCAACGAGGACATGTGGTCATTGGCCGACATTCATTCTTTCATCCACACAGCGGTCTAGATGAGGCTAAAGAGGCCAGGTAGGCCAGGTGAAGGCTGAGTGCGGGGCCTAAGGCTTCTTTCCCAATCACCATGGAGACAGCCACCGCAAGGCTGGCCGGAACTTCTGACGGGGACGGGTCACAAACACCCAGCCAATAGGAGAGGTCCAGCCTAAGCGGCCACTTCCGCAGTGCCCTCCATTTGACCCATGGACACACGACGGCCCCTTCTCTTTTGGGCCACAAAATCCTGGGCACCCAGGGAATCACCTCACAGTAGGCAGCCCCTGATGTGGACACGTTCCACACACTGGGCCGGCAGGCAGGTTCCACTTTTCCACTTACGCTAGGATATCAGTAGGCAAGGCGCCCTTCCTCAGCATCTATGGCCCCTCTGTGTATGTGTTCATTCGGAGAAATCTCTTCCTTCTGCCCCTGAGACACATCACAAGTATGAGGGGCCTGAGAGAGAGCCTAGACATGAAACGGGGGAGGCTTCTGGCTGTAGTGCTTCCCCGTGGGTAGAGAAGAGCAGGTAGTCTCTCTGGAAGGTCTTAGCTTCTGTTGACTGACATGGACAATACAGTAGGGGCGGACTCTGGCCAGGTGGAGCTTGTGGGCAGATGCAACCCCTCTGGCGACGAATAATTCCGCTGCTGCTTTGTATGGTGAAAACCTCCCCCCGCCAAGTGGGATGGGTAGAGAACACTGACCCACACCCGCCAGGGGCCTCTCCTGGGACTAAAGATCCCAACATGGTCTCAACGTCGTCACCCTCTCAGCACACACCTTTCCTGCACACGTAATCCTGCCTTTCTCCGGCAGGGCCCTATCCTACCAGGAAAAAAAGCAAGCCGCTCAAAAAGGCCGATGCCAGGGAAATCGAGGAAACACTGCCATTTTCCAAATTTTGGCTGTCTACATGTCCCCGCCTCCGCTGCAAGGCCGCGTATGTGGCCGGGCTCCGAAGGCAAGGCCGAAATCCTGGCAGCCTGGGCCCCAGCAGTCCCATGCTTTATGGACGGGGGGACACGGATGACCTGTTCGCCACATACAGGAGGGATCCTTGGGCCCTTCACTGGCTCGCCATTCAGCTCCACGACGTCCACTACCGGCCCTGGCCTTTGCTTTGGCTGGTGCCCCACGGAACGTGTGCTCCGGAGCGATGTTTCTCCACCCATCACTATCATTCTGCCACCAGGGGATGTGTGAGTGTGGGAGTCACCATTTGTCACTGGCAGCAGTGTCACAAGGCAGTAGACTTCCAGGTACCCGCTGACCTAGGCTGCCTTCTGCCCCAGGCAAGGTCCCCAATCCTTTATCCCAGATGCTGACACCCGGGCACTGGCGGACATTCATTTGGAGCAACACAGAGGTCTGAGTGAGGGTCAGCGGGCCAGGTAGGTGAAGTCAAGGCCAGGTGGGCGGGGCTGAGGCTCCTTTGCCATCACCATAGAGACAGTCCCCCCACCGCAAGAGTGGGCGGAGCTTGTGATGGGCCTGCTGACAAGACTTGAGCCAATGGCAGAGATCCGGCCCGCCAGGCAGATGACACAGGGCCCTCCATTGTGACCTATGACACCTAGTGGCCACAGGATTTGAGCACACCCTGGGAAAGGCTACGCAGGCACAAGGGAGCCCCTGGTGCGGACTGCTTCAGGGCATTGGCACAGCAGGCCAGGTACCTCTTTCCCACTTGCCTCAGGATATCACTACGCAAGGCGTCCCCACTCAGCATCTCTTGCCTCTCTCTGTCTCTCTCTGCTTGTGTTCGTTCTCTGAAATCTCTTCCTTCTCCCCCTTGTCACTTCACACCTTGGAGTGCCTGACAGAGGGCCTAGAGACCAAAGAGCAAAGGGGGAAGGCCTCTGGCTCTACTGGTTGCCCATGGGCAGAGAAGATCTGCTAGTCTATCTGGAAGGTCTAGAGAGTAGCCATTGATTGGGGAGCCACATCACGGGCGGACCTGGCCAGGTGAAGCTTGCTGACATGCAGCAGCCTCTCCGGAGACTACTAATTCCGCGGAGAACATTCTATGCAAATACCCGGCTGAGTGCCATGGGCAGAAAACATTGACACATACCTGCCAGAGGTCTATCCTGGGTCTGAAGAGTCCACCCTGGTCTCCAGCCACTCATCATCTCAGCACACACTTTGCCTGCACACGTGGAATCCGCCTCTCTCCACGAATGCCTTCTCCTGCTAGGAAACCCACGATGGCACTCAGCCAAAGGAGAGCACAGGCAAAGTCAACTGAAGCCTCCATTTTCAAGAGTTTGCCCTCTGCTGGGCCACAGCCTCCGCTGGCACAGTGCATGTGTGTCACTTCTCCGAAGACAAGGCCGCAATCCGGGCGTCCAGGGCCCCAGCAGTCCAGAGTCTGCGCATGGCGGCATATGGATCACCTCTTTGCCACGTACAGGAGGGAGGCCTGGGCCCTACACTGGCTCCGCTAGAGCTCCACGACCTCAGCTATTTTCCCTGACCTTTGGCCCGTGCCCTCGTGTGTGTGTCATCCCGAGTTACACTTCTTCTCCGACCACTCTGAATCCGCCACCTGCGGATACATGAGCATGAAAATCAACATCTCTCACTGCCTGCAGTGTCACAGGTCACCAGGTGTCTAGGCTCAGGCTGACCTTGGCTGTCTTCTGCCCAGGCAAGGAGCCTAATCCTTCAAAGGCAACGAGGACATGTGGTCATTGGCCGACATTCATTCTTTCATCCACACAGCGGTCTAGATGAGGCTAAAGAGGCCAGGTAGGCCAGGTGAAGGCTGAGTGCGGGGCCTAAGGCTTCTTTCCCAATCACCATGGAGACAGCCACCGCAAGGCTGGCCGGAACTTCTGACGGGGACGGGTCACAAACACCCAGCCAATAGGAGAGGTCCAGCCTAAGCGGCCACTTCCGCAGTGCCCTCCATTTGACCCATGGACACACGACGGCCCCTTCTCTTTTGGGCCACAAAATCCAGGGCACCCAGGGAATCACCTCACAGTAGGCAGCCCCTGATGTGGACACGTTCCACACACTGGGCCGGCAGGCAGGTTCCACTTTTCCACTTACGCTAGGATATCAGTAGGCAAGGCGCCCTTCCTCAGCATCTATGGCCCCTCTGTGTATGTGTTCATTCGGAGAAATCTCTTCCTTCTGCCCCTGAGACACATCACAAGTATGAGGGGCCTGAGAGAGAGCCTAGACATGAAACGGGGGAGGCTTCTGGCTGTAGTGCTTCCCCGTGGGTAGAGAAGAGCAGGTAGTCTCTCTGGAAGGTCTTAGCTTCTGTTGACTGACATGGACAATACAGTAGGGGCGGACTCTGGCCAGGTGGAGCTTGTGGGCAGATGCAACCCCTCCGGCGACGAATAATTCCGCTGCTGCTTTGTATGGTGAAAACCTCCCCCCGCCAGTGGGATGGGTACAGAACACTGACCCACACCCTCCAGGGGCCTCTCCTGGGACTAAAGATCCCAACATGGTCTCAACGTCGTCACCCTCTCAGCACACACCTTTCCTGCACACGTAATCCTGCCTTTCTCCGGCAGGGCCCTATCCTACCAGGAAAAAAAGCAAGCCGCTCAAAAAGGCCGATGCCAGGGAAATCGAGGAAACACTGCCATTTTCCAAATTTTGGCTGTCTACATGTCCCCGCCTCCGCTGCAAGGCCGCGTATGTGGCCGGGCTCCGAAGGCAAGGCCGAAATCCTGGCAGCCTGGGCCCCAGCAGTCCCATGGTTTATGGACGGGGGGACACGGATGACCTGTTCGCCACATACAGGAGGGATCCTTGGGCCCCTCACTGGCTCGCCATTCAGCTCCACGACGTCCACTTCCGGCCCTGGCCTTTGCTTTGGCTGGTGCCCCACGGAACGTGTGCTCCGGAGCGATGTTTCTCCACCCATCACTATCATTCTGCCACCAGGGGATGTGTGAGTGTGGGAGTCACCATTTGTCACTGGCAGCAGTGTCACAAGGCAGTAGACTTCCAGGTACCCGCTGACCTAGGCTGCCTTCTGCCCCAGGCAAGGTCCCCAATCCTTTATCCCAGATGCTGACACCCGGGCACTGGCGGACATTCATTTGGAGCAACACACAGGTCTGAGTGAGGGTCAGCGGGCCAGGTAGGTGAAGTCAAGGCCAGGTGGGCGGGGCTGAGGCTCCTTTGCCATCACCATAGAGACAGTCCCCCCACCGCAAGAGTGGGCGGAGCTTGTGATGGGCCTGCTGACAAGACTTGAGCCAATGGCAGAGATCCGGCCCGCCAGGCAGATGACACAGGGCCCTCCATTGTGACCTATGACACCTAGTGGCCACAGGATTTGAGCACACCCTGGGAAAGGCTACGCAGGCACAAGGGAGCCCCTGGTGCGGACTGCTTCAGGGCATTGGCACAGCAGGCCAGGTACCTCTTTCCCACTTTCCTCAGGATATCACTACTCAAGGCGTCCCCACTCAGCATCTCTTGCCTCTCTCTGTCTCTCTCTGCTTGTGTTCGTTCTCTGAAATCTCTTCCTTCTCCCCCTTGTCACTTCACACCTTGGAGTGCCTGACAGAGGGCCTAGAGACCAAAGAGCAAAGGGGGAAGCCCTCTGGCTCTACTGGTTGCCCATGGGTAGAGAAGATCTGCTAGTCTATCTGGAAGGTCTAGAGAGTAGCCATTGATTGGGTAGCCACATCACGGGCGGACCTGGCCAGGTGAAGCTTGCTGACATGCAGCAGCCTCTCCGGAGACTACTAATTCCGCGGAGAACATTCTATGCAAATACCCGGCTGAGTGCCATGGGCAGAAAACATTGACACATACCTGCCAGAGGTCTATCCTGGGTCTGAAGAGTCCACCCTGGTCTCCAGCCACTCATCATCTCAGCACACACTTTGCCTGCACACGTGGAATCCGCCTCTCTCCACGAATGCCTTCTCCTGCTAGGAAACACACGATGGCACTCAGCCAAAGGAGAGCACAGGCAAAGTCAACTGAAGCCTCCATTTTCAAGATTTTGCCCTCTGCTGGGCCACAGCCTCCGCTGGCACAGTGCACGTGTGTCACTTCTCCGAAGACAAGGCCGCAATCCGGGCGTCCAGGGCCCCAGCAGTCCAGAGTCTGCGCATGCCGGCATATGGATCACCTCTTTGCCACGTACAGGAGGGTGGCCTGGGCCCTACACTGGCTCCGCTAGAGCTCCACGACCTCAGCTATTTTCCCTGACCTTTGGCCCGTGCCCTCGTGTGTGTGTCATCCCGAGTTACACTTCTTCTCCGACCACTCTGAATCCGCCACCTGCGGATACATGAGCATGAAAATCAACATCTCTCACTGCCTGCAGTGTCACAGGTCACCAGGTGTCTAGGCTCAGGCTGACCTTGGCTGTCTTCTGCCCAGGCAAGGAGCCTAATCCTTCAAAGGCAACGAGGACATGTGGTCATTGGCCGACATTCATTCTTTCATCCACACAGCGGTCTAGATGAGGCTAAAGAGGCCAGGTAGGCCAGGTGAAGGCTGAGTGCGGGGCCTAAGGCTTCTTTCCCAATCACCATGGAGACAGCCACCGCAAGGCTGGCCGGAACTTCTGACGGGGACGGGTCACAAACACCCAGCCAATAGGAGAGGTCCAGCCTAAGCGGCCACTTCCGCAGTGCCCTCCATTTTACCCATGGACACACGACGGCCCCTTCTCTTTTGGGCCACAAAATCCAGGGCACCCAGGGAATCACCTCACAGTAGGCAGCCCCTGATGTGGACACGTTCCACACACTGGGCCGGCAGGCAGGTTCCACTTTTCCACTTACGCTAGGATATCAGTAGGCAAGGCGCCCTTCCTCAGCATCTATGGCCCCTCTGTGTATGTGTTCATTCGGAGAAATCTCTTCCTTCTGCCCCTGAGACACATCACAAGTATGAGGGGCCTGAGAGAGAGCCTAGACATGAAACGGGGGAGGCTTCTGGCTGTAGTGCTTCCCCGTGGGTAGAGAAGAGCAGGTAGTCTCTCTGGAAGGTCTTAGCTTCTGTTGACTGACATGGACAATACAGTAGGGGCGGACTCTGGCCAGGTGGAGCTTGTGGGCAGATGCAACCCTTCCGGCGACGAATAATTCCGCTGCTGCTTTGTATGGTGAAAACCTCCCCCCGCCAAGTGGGATGGGTAGAGAACACTGACCCACACCCTCCAGGGGCCTCTCCTGGGACTAAAGATCCCAACATGGTCTCAACGTCGTCACCCTCTCAGCACACACCTTTCCTGCACACGTAATCCTGCCTTTCTCCGGCAGGGCCCTATCCTACCAGGAAAAAAAGCAAGCCGCTCAAAAAGGCCGATGCCAGGGAAATCGAGGAAACACTGCCATTTTCCAAATTTTGGCTGTCTACATGTCCCCGCCTCCGCTGCAAGGCCGCGTATGTGGCCGGGCTCCGAAGGCAAGGCCGAAATCCTGGCAGCCTGGGCCCCAGCAGTCCCATGCTTTATGGACGGGGGGACACGGATGACCTGTTCGCCACATACAGGAGGGATCCTTGGGCCCTTCACTGGCTCGCCATTCAGCTCCACGACGTCCACTACCGGCCCTGGCCTTTGCTTTGGCTGGTGCCCCACGGAACGTGTGCTCCGGAGCGATGTTTCTCCACCCATCACTATCATTCTGCCACCAGGGGATGTGTGAGTGTGGGAGTCACCATTTGTCACTGGCAGCAGTGTCACAAGGCAGTAGACTTCCAGGTACCCGCTGACCTAGGCTGCCTTCTGCCCCAGGCAAGGTCCCCAATCCTTTATCCCAGATGCTGACACCCGGGCACTGGCGGACATTCATTTGGAGCAACACACAGGTCTGAGTGAGGGTCAGCGGGCCAGGTAGGTGAAGTCAAGGCCAGGTGGGCGGGGCTGAGGCTCCTTTGCCATCACCATAGAGACAGTCCCCCCACCGCAAGAGTGGGCGGAGCTTGTGATGGGCCTGCTGACAAGACTTGAGCCAATGGCAGAGATCCGGCCCGCCAGGCAGATGACACAGGGCCCTCCATTGTGACCTATGACACCTAGTGGCCACAGGATTTGAGCACACCCTGGGAAAGGCTACGCAGGCACAAGGGAGCCCCTGGTGCGGACTGCTTCAGGGCATTGGCACAGCAGGCCAGGTACCTCTTTCCCACTTTCCTCAGGATATCACTACGCAAGGCATCCCCACTCAGCATCTCTTGCCTCTCTCTGTCTCTCTGTGCTTGTGTTCGTTCTCTGAAATCTCTTCCTTCTCCCCCTTGTCACTTCACACCTTGGAGTGCCTGACAGAGGGCCTAGAGACGAAAGAGCAAAGGGGGAAGGCCTCTGGCTCTACTGGTTGCCCATGGGCAGAGAAGATCTGCTAGTCTATCTGGAAGGTCTAGAGAGTAGCCATTGATTGGGTAGCCACATCACGGGCGGACCTGGCCAGGTGAAGCTTGCTGACATGCAGCAGCCTCTCCGGAGACTACTAATTCCGCGGAGAACATTCTATGCAAATACCCGGCTGAGTGCCATGGGCAGAAAACATTGACACATACCTGCCAGAGGTCTATCCTGGGTCTGAAGAGTCCACCCTGGTCTCCAGCCACTCATCATCTCAGCACACACTTTGCCTGCACACGTGGAATCCGCCTCTCTCCACGAATGCCTTCTCCTGCTAGGAAACACACGATGGCACTCAGCCAAAGGAGAGCACAGGCAAAGTCAACTGAAGCCTCCATTTTCAAGAGTTTGCCCTCTGCTGGGCCACAGCCTCCGCTGGCACAGTGCATGTGTGTCACTTCTCCGAAGACAAGGCCGCAATCCGGGCGTCCAGGGCCCCAGCAGTCCAGAGTCTGCGCATGCCGGCATATGGATCACCTCTTTGCCACGTACAGGAGGGAGGCCTGGGCCCTACACTGGCTCCGCTAGAGCTCCACGACCTCAGCTATTTTCCCTGACCTTTGGCCCGTGCCCTCGTGTGTGTGTCATCCCGAGTTACACTTCTTCTCCGACCACTCTGAATCCGCCACCTGCGGATACATGAGCATGAAAATCAACATCTCTCACTGCCTGCAGTGTCACAGGTCACCAGGTGTCTAGGCTCAGGCTGACCTTGGCTGTCTTCTGCCCAGGCAAGGAGCCTAATCCTTCAAAGGCAACGAGGACATGTGGTCATTGGCCGACATTCATTCTTTCATCCACACAGCGGTCTAGATGAGGCTAAAGAGGCCAGGTAGGCCAGGTGAAGGCTGAGTGCGGGGCCTAAGGCTTCTTTCCCAATCACCATGGAGACAGCCACCGCAAGGCTGGCCGGAACTTCTGACGGGGACGGGTCACAAACACCCAGCCAATAGGAGAGGTCCAGCCTAAGCGGCCACTTCCGCAGTGCCCTCCATTTTACCCATGGACACACGACGGCCCCTTCTCTTTTGGGCCACAAAATCCAGGGCACCCAGGGAATCACCTCACAGTAGGCAGCCCCTGATGTGGACACGTTCCACACACTGGGCCGGCAGGCAGGTACCACTTTTCCACTTACGCTAGGATATCAGTAGGCAAGGCGCCCTTCCTCAGCATCTATGGCCCCTCTGTGTATGTGTTCATTCGGAGAAATCTCTTCCTTCTGCCCCTGAGACACATCACAAGTATGAGGGGCCTGAGAGAGAGCCTAGACATGAAACGGGGGAGGCTTCTGGCTGTAGTGCTTCCCCGTGGGTAGAGAAGAGCAGGTAGTCTCTCTGGAAGGTCTTAGCTTCTGTTGACTGACATGGACAATACAGTAGGGGCGGACTCTGGCCAGGTGGAGCTTGTGGGCAGATGCAACCCCTCTGGCGACGAATAATTCCGCTGCTGCTTTGTATGGTGAAAACCTCCCCCCGCCAAGTGGGATGGGTAGAGAACACTGACCCACACCCTCCAGGGGCCTCTCCTGGGACTAAAGATCCCAACATGGTCTCAACGTCGTCACCCTCTCAGCACACACCTTTCCTGCACACGTAATCCTGCCTTTCTCCGGCAGGGCCCTATCCTACCAGGAAAAAAAGCAAGCCGCTCAAAAAGGCCGATGCCAGGGAAATCGAGGAAACACTGCCATTTTCCAAATTTTGGCTGTCTACATGTCCCCGCCTCCGCTGCAAGGCCGCGTATGTGGCCGGACTCCGAAGGCAAGGCCGAAATCCTGGCAGCCTGGGCCCCAGCAGTCCCATGGTTTATGGACGGGGGGACACGGATGACCTGTTCGCCACATACAGGAGGGATCCTTGGGCCCTTCACTGGCTCGCCATTCAGCTCCACGACGTCCACTACCGGCCCTGGCCTTTGCTTTGGCTGGTGCCCCACGGAACGTGTGCTCCGGAGCGATGTTTCTCCACCCATCACTATCATTCTGCCACCAGGGGATGTGTGAGTGTGGGAGTCACCATTTGTCACTGGCAGCAGTGTCACAAGGCAGTAGACTTCCAGGTACCCACTGACCTAGGCTGCCTTCTGCCCCAGGCAAGGTCCCCAATCCTTTATCCCAGATGCTGACACCCGGGCACTGGCGGACATTCATTTGGAGCAACACACAGGTCTGAGTGAGGGTCAGCGGGCCAGGTAGGTGAAGTCAAGGCCAGGTGGGCGGGGCTGAGGCTCCTTTGCCATCACCATAGAGACAGTCCCCCCACCGCAAGAGTGGGCGGAGCTTGTGATGGGCCTGCTGACAAGACTTGAGCCAATGGCAGAGATCCGGCCCGCCAGGCAGATGACACAGGGCCCTCCATTGTGACCTATGACACCTAGTGGCCACAGGATTTGAGCACACCCTGGGAAAGGCTACGCAGGCACAAGGGAGCCCCTGGTGCGGACTGCTTCAGGGCATTGGCACAGCAGGCCAGGTACCTCTTTCCCACTTTCCTCAGGATATCACTACGCAAGGCGTCCCCACTCAGCATCTCTTGCCTCTCTCTGTCTCTCTCTGCTTGTGTTCGTTCTCTGAAATCTCTTCCTTCTCCCCCTTGTCACTTCACACCTTGGAGTGCCTGACAGAGGGCCTAGAGACCAAAGAGCAAAGGGGGAAGGCCTCTGGCTCTACTGGTTGCCCATGGGCAGAGAAGATCTGCTAGTCTATCTGGAAGGTCTAGAGAGTAGCCATTGATTGGGTAGCCACATCACGGGCGGACCTGGCCAGGTGAAGCTTGCTGACATGCAGCAGCCTCTCCGGAGACTACTAATTCCGCGGAGAACATTCTATGCAAATACCCGGCTGAGTGCCATGGGCAGAAAACATTGACACATACCTGCCAGAGGTCTATCCTGGGTCTGAAGAGTCCACCCTGGTCTCCAGCCACTCATCATCTCAGCACACACTTTGCCTGCACACGTGGAATCCGCCTCTCTCCACGAATGCCTTCTCCTGCTAGGAAACCCACGATGGCACTCAGCCAAAGGAGAGCACAGGCAAAGTCAACTGAAGCCTCCATTTTCAAGAGTTTGCCCTCTGCTGGGCCACAGCCTCCGCTGGCACAGTGCATGTGTGTCACTTCTCCGAAGACAAGGCCGCAATCCGGGCGTCCAGGGCCCCAGCAGTCCAGAGTCTGCGCATGGCGGCATATGGATCACCTCTTTGCCACGTACAGGAGGGAGGCCTGGGCCCTACACTGGCTCCGCTAGAGCTCCACGACCTCAGCTATTTTCCCTGACCTTTGGCCCGTGCCCTCGTGTGTGTGTCATCCCGAGTTACACTTCTTCTCCGACCACTCTGAATCCGCCACCTGCGGATACATGAGCATGAAAATCAACATCTCTCACTGCCTGCAGTGTCACAGGTCACCAGGTGTCTAGGCTCAGGCTGACCTTGGCTGTCTTCTGCCCAGGCAAGGAGCCTAATCCTTCAAAGGCAACGAGGACATGTGGTCATTGGCCGACATTCATTCTTTCATCCACACAGCGGTCTAGATGAGGCTAAAGAGGCCAGGTAGGCCAGGTGAAGGCTGAGTGCGGGGCCTAAGGCTTCTTTCCCAATCACCATGGAGACAGCCACCGCAAGGCTGGCCGGAACTTCTGACGGGGACGGGTCACAAACACCCAGCCAATAGGAGAGGTCCAGCCTAAGCGGCCACTTCCGCAGTGCCCTCCATTTTACCCATGGACACACGACGGCCCCTTCTCTTTTGGGCCACAAAATCCAGGGCACCCAGGGAATCACCTCACAGTAGGCAGCCCCTGATGTGGACACGTTCCACACACTGGGCCGGCAGGCAGGTTCCACTTTTCCACTTACGCTAGGATATCAGTAGGCAAGGCGCCCTTCCTCAGCATCTATGGCCCCTCTGTGTATGTGTTCATTCGGAGAAATCTCTTCCTTCTGCCCCTGAGACACATCACAAGTATGAGGGGCCTGAGAGAGAGCCTAGACATGAAACGGGGGAGGCTTCTGGCTGTAGTGCTTCCCCGTGGGTAGAGAAGAGCAGGTAGTCTCTCTGGAAGGTCTTAGCTTCTGTTGACTGACATGGACAATACAGTAGGGGCGGACTCTGGCCAGGTGGAGCTTGTGGGCAGATGCAACCCCTCCGGCGACGAATAATTCCGCTGCTGCTTTGTATGGTGAAAACCTCCCCCCGCCAAGTGGGATGGGTACAGAACACTGACCCACACCCTCCAGGGGCCTCTCCTGGGACTAAAGATCCCAACATGGTCTCAACGTCGTCACCCTCTCAGCACACACCTTTCCTGCACACGTAATCCTGCCTTTCTCCGGCAGGGCCCTATCCTACCAGGAAAAAAAGCAAGCCGCTCAAAAAGGCCGATGCCAGGGAAATCGAGGAAACACTGCCATTTTCCAAATTTTGGCTGTCTACATGTCCCCGCCTCCGCTGCAAGGCCGCGTATGTGGCCGGGCTCCGAAGGCAAGGCCGAAATCCTGGCAGCCTGGGCCCCAGCAGTCCCATGCTTTATGGACGGGGGGACACGGATGACCTGTTCGCCACATACAGGAGGGATCCTTGGGCCCCTCACTGGCTCGCCATTCAGCTCCACGACGTCCACTTCCGGCCCTGGCCTTTGCTTTGGCTGGTGCCCCACGGAACGTGTGCTCCGGAGCGATGTTTCTCCACCCATCACTATCATTCTGCCACCAGGGGATGTGTGAGTGTGGGAGTCACCATTTGTCACTGGCAGCAGTGTCACAAGGCAGTAGACTTCCAGGTACCCGCTGACCTAGGCTGCCTTCTGCCCCAGGCAAGGTCCCCAATCCTTTATCCCAGATGCTGACACCCGGGCACTGGCGGACATTCATTTGGAGCAACACACAGGTCTGAGTGAGGGTCAGCGGGCCAGGTAGGTGAAGTCAAGGCCAGGTGGGCGGGGCTGAGGCTCCTTTGCCATCACCATAGAGACAGTCCCCCCACCGCAAGAGTGGGCGGAGCTTGTGATGGGCCTGCTGACAAGACTTGAGCCAATGGCAGAGATCCGGCCCGCCAGGCAGATGACACAGGGCCCTCCATTGTGACCTATGACACCTAGTGGCCACAGGATTTGAGCACACCCTGGGAAAGGCTACGCAGGCACAAGGGAGCCCCTGGTGCGGACTGCTTCAGGGCATTGGCACAGCAGGCCAGGTACCTCTTTCCCACTTGCCTCAGGATATCACTACGCAAGGCGTCCCCACTCAGCATCTCTTGCCTCTCTCTGTCTCTCTCTGCTTGTGTTCGTTCTCTGAAATCTCTTCCTTCTCCCCCTTGTCACTTCACACCTTGGAGTGCCTGACAGAGGGCCTAGAGACCAAAGAGCAAAGGGGGAAGGCCTCTGGCTCTACTGGTTGCCCATGGGCAGAGAAGATCTGCTAGTCTATCTGGAAGGTCTAGAGAGTAGCCATTGATTGGGGAGCCACATCACGGGCGGACCTGGCCAGGTGAAGCTTGCTGACATGCAGCAGCCTCTCCGGAGACTACTAATTCCGCGGAGAACATTCTATGCAAATACCCGGCTGAGTGCCATGGGCAGAAAACATTGACACATACCTGCCAGAGGTCTATCCTGGGTCTGAAGAGTCCACCCTGGTCTCCAGCCACTCATCATCTCAGCACACCCTTTGCCTGCACACGTGGAATCCGCCTCTCTCCACGAATGCCTTCTCCTGCTAGGAAACACACGATGGCACTCAGCCAAAGGAGAGCACAGGCAAAGTCAACTGAAGCCTCCATTTTCAAGAGTTTGCCCTCTGCTGGGCCACAGCCTCCGCTGGCACAGTGCATGTGTGTCACTTCTCCGAAGACAAGGCCGCAATCCGGGCGTCCAGGGCCCCAGCAGTCCAGAGTCTGCGCATGGCGGCATATGGATCACCTCTTTGCCACGTACAGGAGGGAGGCCTGGGCCCTACACTGGCTCCGCTAGAGCTCCACGACCTCAGCTATTTTCCCTGACCTTTGGCCCGTGCCCTCGTGTGTGTGTCATCCCGAGTTACACTTCTTCTCCGACCACTCTGAATCCGCCACCTGCGGATACATGAGCATGAAAATCAACATCTCTCACTGCCTGCAGTGTCACAGGTCACCAGGTGTCTAGGCTCAGGCTGACCTTGGCTGTCTTCTGCCCAGGCAAGGAGCCTAATCCTTCAAAGGCAACGAGGACATGTGGTCATTGGCCGACATTCATTCTTTCATCCACACAGCGGTCTAGATGAGGCTAAAGAGGCCAGGTAGGCCAGGTGAAGGCTGAGTGCGGGGCCTAAGGCTTCTTTCCCAATCACCATGGAGACAGCCACCGCAAGGCTGGCCGGAACTTCTGACGGGGACGGGTCACAAACACCCAGCCAATAGGAGAGGTCCAGCCTAAGCGGCCACTTCCGCAGTGCCCTCCATTTGACCCATGGACACACGACGGCCCCTTCTCTTTTGGGCCACAAAATCCAGGGCACCCAGGGAATCACCTCACAGTAGGCAGCCCCTGATGTGGACACGTTCCACACACTGGGCCGGCAGGCAGGTTCCACTTTTCCACTTACGCTAGGATATCAGTAGGCAAGGCGCCCTTCCTCAGCATCTATGGCCCCTCTGTGTATGTGTTCATTCGGAGAAATCTCTTCCTTCTGCCCCTGAGACACATCACAAGTATGAGGGGCCTGAGAGAGAGCCTAGACATGAAACGGGGGAGGCTTCTGGCTGTAGTGCTTCCCCGTGGGTAGAGAAGAGCAGGTAGTCTCTCTGGAAGGTCTTAGCTTCTGTTGACTGACATGGACAATACAGTAGGGGCGGACTCTGGCCAGGTGGAGCTTGTGGGCAGATGCAACCCCTCCGGCGACGAATAATTCCGCTGCTGCTTTGTATGGTGAAAACCTCCCCCCGCCAAGTGGGATGGGTAGAGAACACTGACCCACACCCTCCAGGGGCCTCTCCTGGGACTAAAGATCCCAACATGGTCTCAACGTCGTCACCCTCTCAGCACACACCTTTCCTGCACACGTAATCCTGCCTTTCTCCGGCAGGGCCCTATCCTACCAGGAAAAAAAGCAAGCCGCTCAAAAAGGCCGATGCCAGGGAAATCGAGGAAACACTGCCATTTTCCAAATTTTGGCTGTCTACATGTCCCCGCCTCCGCTGCAAGGCCGCGTATGTGGCCGGGCTCCGAAGGCAAGGCCGAAATCCTGGCAGCCTGGGCCCCAGCAGTCCCATGCTTTATGGACGGGGGGACACGGATGACCTGTTCGCCACATACAGGAGGGATCCTTGGGCCCTTCACTGGCTCGCCATTCAGCTCCACGACGTCCACTACCGGCCCTGGCCTTTGCTTTGGCTGGTGCCCCACGGAACGTGTGCTCCGGAGCGATGTTTCTCCACCCATCACTATCATTCTGCCACCAGGGGATGTGTGAGTGTGGGAGTCACCATTTGTCACTGGCAGCAGTGTCACAAGGCAGTAGACTTCCAGGTACCCGCTGACCTAGGCTGCCTTCTGCCCCAGGCAAGGTCCCCAATCCTTTATCCCAGATGCTGACACCCGGGCACTGGCGGACATTCATTTGGAGCAACACACAGGTCTGAGTGAGGGTCAGCGGGCCAGGTAGGTGAAGTCAAGGCCAGGTGGGCGGGGCTGAGGCTCCTTTGCCATCACCATAGAGACAGTCCCCCCACCGCAAGAGTGGGCGGAGCTTGTGATGGGCCTGCTGACAAGACTTGAGCCAATGGCAGAGATCCGGCCCGCCAGGCAGATGACACAGGGCCCTCCATTGTGACCTATGACACCTAGTGGCCACAGGATTTGAGCACACCCTGGGAAAGGCTACGCAGGCACAAGGGAGCCCCTGGTGCGGACTGCTTCAGGGCATTGGCACAGCAGGCCAGGTACCTCTTTCCCACTTGCCTCAGGATATCACTACGCAAGGCGTCCCCACTCAGCATCTCTTGCCTCTCTCTGTCTCTCTCTGCTTGTGTTCGTTCTCTGAAATCTCTTCCTTCTCCCCCTTGTCACTTCACACCTTGGAGTGCCTGACAGAGGGCCTAGAGACGAAAGAGCAAAGGGGGAAGGCCTCTGGCTCTACTGGTTGCCCATGGGCAGAGAAGATCTGCTAGTCTATCTGGAAGGTCTAGAGAGTAGCCATTGATTGGGTAGCCACATCACGGGCGGACCTGGCCAGGTGAAGCTTGCTGACATGCAGCAGCCTCTCCGGAGACTACTAATTCCGCGGAGAACATTCTATGCAAATACCCGGCTGAGTGCCATGGGCAGAAAACATTGACACATACCTGCCAGAGGTCTATCCTGGGTCTGAAGAGTCCACCCTGGTCTCCAGCCACTCGTCATCTCAGCACACACTTTGCCTGCACACGTGGAATCCGCCTCTCTCCACGAATGCCTTCTCCTGCTAGGAAACCCACGATGGCACTCAGCCAAAGGAGAGCACAGGCAAAGTCAACTGAAGCCTCCATTTTCAAGAGTTTGCCCTCTGCTGGGCCACAGCCTCCGCTGGCACAGTGCATGTGTGTCACTTCTCCGAAGACAAGGCCGCAATCCGGGCGTCCAGGGCCCCAGCAGTCCAGAGTCTGCGCATGGCGGCATATGGATCACCTCTTTGCCACGTACAGGAGGGAGGCCTGGGCCCTACACTGGCTCCGCTAGAGCTCCACGACCTCAGCTATTTTCCCTGACCTTTGGCCCGTGCCCTCGTGTGTGTGTCATCCCGAGTTACACTTCTTCTCCGACCACTCTGAATCCGCCACCTGCGGATACATGAGCATGAAAATCAACATCTCTCACTGCCTGCAGTGTCACAGGTCACCAGGTGTCTAGGCTCAGGCTGACCTTGGCTGTCTTCTGCCCAGGCAAGGAGCCTAATCCTTCAAAGGCAACGAGGACATGTGGTCATTGGCCGACATTCATTCTTTCATCCACACAGCGGTCTAGATGAGGCTAAAGAGGCCAGGTAGGCCAGGTGAAGGCTGAGTGCGGGGCCTAAGGCTTCTTTCCCAATCACCATGGAGACAGCCACCGCAAGGCTGGCCGGAACTTCTGACGGGGACGGGTCACAAACACCCAGCCAATAGGAGAGGTCCAGCCTAAGCGGCCACTTCCGCAGTGCCCTCCATTTTACCCATGGACACACGACGGCCCCTTCTCTTTTGGGCCACAAAATCCAGGGCACCCAGGGAATCACCTCACAGTAGGCAGCCCCTGATGTGGACACGTTCCACACACTGGGCCGGCAGGCAGGTTCCACTTTTCCACTTACGCTAGGATATCAGTAGGCAAGGCGCCCTTCCTCAGCATCTATGGCCCCTCTGTGTATGTGTTCATTCGGAGAAATCTCTTCCTTCTGCCCCTGAGACACATCACAAGTATGAGGGGCCTGAGAGAGAGCCTAGACATGAAACGGGGGAGGCTTCTGGCTGTAGTGCTTCCCCGTGGGTAGAGAAGAGCAGGTAGTCTCTCTGAAAGGTCTTAGCTTCTGTTGACTGACATGGACAATACAGTAGGGGCGGACTCTGGCCAGGTGGAGCTTGTGGGCAGATGCAACCCCTCCGGCGACGAATAATTCCGCTGCTGCTTTGTATGGTGAAAACCTCCCCCCGCCAAGTGGGATGGGTAGAGAACACTGACCCACACCCTCCAGGGGCCTCTCCTGGGACTAAAGATCCCAACATGGTCTCAACGTCGTCACCCTCTCAGCACACACCTTTCCTGCACACGTAATCCTGCCTTTCTCCGGCAGGGCCCTATCCTACCAGGAAAAAAAGCAAGCCGCTCAAAAAGGCCGATGCCAGGGAAATCGAGGAAACACTGCCATTTTCCAAATTTTGGCTGTCTACATGTCCCCGCCTCCGCTGCAAGGCCGCGTATGTGGCCGGGCTCCGAAGGCAAGGCCGAAATCCTGGCAGCCTGGGCCCCAGCAGTCCCATGCTTTATGGACGGGGGGACACGGATGACCTGTTTGCCACATACAGGAGGGATCCTTGGGCCCCTCACTGGCTCGCCATTCAGCTCCACGACGTCCACTTCCGGCCCTGGCCTTTGCTTTGGCTGGTGCCCCACGGAACGTGTGCTCCGGAGCGATGTTTCTACACCCATCACTATCATTCTGCCACCAGGGGATGTGTGAGTGTGGGAGTCACCATTTGTCACTGGCAGCAGTGTCACAAGGCAGTAGACTTCCAGGTACCCGCTGACCTAGGCTGCCTTCTGCCCCAGGCAAGGTCCCCAATCCTTTATCCCAGATGCTGACACCCGGGCACTGGCGGACATTCATTTGGAGCAACACACAGGTCTGAGTGAGGGTCAGCGGGCCAGGTAGGTGAAGTCAAGGCCAGGTGGGCGGGGCTGAGGCTCCTTTGCCATCACCATAGAGACAGTCCCCCCACCGCAAGAGTGGGCGGAGCTTGTGATGGGCCTGCTGACAAGACTTGAGCCAATGGCAGAGATCCGGCCCGCCAGGCAGATGACACAGGGCCCTCCATTGTGACCTATGACACCTAGTGGCCACAGGATTTGAGCACACCCTGGGAAAGGCTACGCAGGCACAAGGGAGCCCCTGGTGCGGACTGCTTCAGGGCATTGGCACAGCAGGCCAGGTACCTCTTTCCCACTTGCCTCAGGATATCACTACGCAAGGCGTCCCCACTCAGCATCTCTTGCCTCTCTCTGTCTCCCTCTGCTTGTGTTCGTTCTCTGAAATCTCTTCCTTCTCCCCCTTGTCACTTCACACCTTGGAGTGCCTGACAGAGGGCCTAGAGACGAAAGAGCAAAGGGGGAAGGCCTCTGGCTCTACTGGTTGCCCATGGGCAGAGAAGATCTGCTAGTCTATCTGGAAGGTCTAGAGAGTAGCCATTGATTGGGTAGCCACATCACGGGCGGACCTGGCCAGGTGAAGCTTGCTGACATGCAGCAGCCTCTCCGGAGACTACTAATTCCGCGGAGAACATTCTATGCAAATACCCGGCTGAGTGCCATGGGCAGAAAACATTGACACATACCTGCCAGAGGTCTATCCTGGGTCTGAAGAGTCCACCCTGGTCTCCAGCCACTCATCATCTCAGCACACACTTTGCCTGCACACGTGGAATCCGCCTCTCTCCACGAATGCCTTCTCCTGCTAGGAAACACACGATGGCACTCAGCCAAAGGAGAGCACAGGCAAAGTCAACTGAAGCCTCCATTTTCAAGAGTTTGCCCTCTGCTGGGCCACAGCCTCCGCTGGCACAGTGCATGTGTGTCACTTCTCCGAAGACAAGGCCGCAATCCGGGCGTCCAGGGCCCCAGCAGTCCAGAGTCTGCGCATGGCGGCATATGGATCACCTCTTTGCCACGTACAGGAGGGAGGCCTGGGCCCTACACTGGCTCCGCTAGAGCTCCACGACCTCAGCTATTTTCCCTGACCTTTGGCCCGTGCCCTCGTGTGTGTGTCATCCCGAGTTACACTTCTTCTCCGACCACTCTGAATCCGCCACCTGCGGATACATGAGCATGAAAATCAACATCTCTCACTGCCTGCAGTGTCACAGGTCACCAGGTGTCTAGGCTCAGGCTGACCTTGGCTGTCTTCTGCCCAGGCAAGGAGCCTAATCCTTCAAAGGCAACGAGGACATGTGGTCATTGGCCGACATTCATTCTTTCATCCGCACATCGGTCTAGATGAGGGTAAAGAGGCCAGGTAGGCCAGGTGAAGGCTGAGTGCGGGGCCTAAGGCTTCTTTCCCAATCACCATGGAGACAGCCACCGCAAGGCTGGCCGGAACTTCTGACGGGGACGGGTCACAAACACCCAGCCAATAGGAGAGGTCCAGCCTAAGCGGCCACTTCCGCAGTGCCCTCCATTTTACCCATGGACACACGACGGCCCCTTCTCTTTTGGGCCACAAAATCCAGGGCACCCAGGGAATCACCTCACAGTAGGCAGCCCCTGATGTGGACACGTTCCACACACTGGGCCGGCAGGCAGGTTCCACTTTTCCACTTACGCTAGGATATCAGTAGGCAAGGCGCCCTTCCTCTGCATCTATGGCCCCTCTGTGTATGTGTTCATTCGGAGAAATCTCTTCCTTCTGCCCCTGAGACACATCACAAGTATGAGGGGCCTGAGAGAGAGCCTAGACATGAAACGGGGGAGGCTTCTGGCTGTAGTGCTTCCCCGTGGGTAGAGAAGAGCAGGTAGTCTCTCTGGAAGGTCTTAGCTTCTGTTGACTGACATGGACAATACAGTAGGGGCGGACTCTGGCCAGGTGGAGCTTGTGGGCAGATGCAACCCCTCCGGCGACGAGTAATTCCGCTGCTGCTTTGTATGGTGAAAACCTCCCCCCGCCAAGTGGGATGGGTAGAGAACACTGACCCACACCCTCCAGGGGCCTCTCCTGGGACTAAAGATCCCAACATGGTCTCAACGTCGTCACCCTCTCAGCACACACCTTTCCTGCACACGTAATCCTGCCTTTCTCCGGCAGGGCCCTATCCTACCAGGAAAAAAAGCAAGCCGCTCAAAAAGGCCGATGCCAGGGAAATCGAGGAAACACTGCCATTTTCCAAATTTTGGCTGTCTACATGTCCCCGCCTCCGCTGCAAGGCCGCGTATGTGGCCGGGCTCCGAAGGCAAGGCCGAAATCCTGGCAGCCTGGGCCCCAGCAGTCCCATGGTTTATGGACGGGGGGGCACGGATGACCTGTTCGCCACATACAGGAGGGATCCTTGGGCCCTTCACTGGCTCGCCATTCAGCTCCACGACGTCCACTACCGGCCCTGGCCTTTGCTTTGGCTGGTGCCCCACGGAACGTGTGCTCCGGAGCGATGTTTCTCCACCCATCACTATCATTCTGCCACCAGGGGATGTGTGAGTGTGGGAGTCACCATTTGTCACTGGCAGCAGTGTCACAAGGCAGTAGACTTCCAGGTACCCGCTGACCTAGGCTGCCTTCTGCCCCAGGCAAGGTCCCCAATCCTTTATCCCAGATGCTGACACCCGGGCACTGGCGGACATTCATTTGGAGCAACACACAGGTCTGAGTGAGGGTCAGCGGGCCAGGTAGGTGAAGTCAAGGCCAGGTGGGCGGGGCTGAGGCTCCTTTGCCATCACCATAGAGACAGTCCCCCCACCGCAAGAGTGGGCGGAGCTTGTGATGGGCCTGCTGACAAGACTTGAGCCAATGGCAGAGATCCGGCCCGCCAGGCAGATGACACAGGGCCCTCCATTGTGACCTATGACACCTAGTGGCCACAGGATTTGAGCACACCCTGGGAAAGGCTACGCAGGCACAAGGGAGCCCCTGGTGCGGACTGCTTCAGGGCATTGGCACAGCAGGCCAGGTACCTCTTTCCCACTTTCCTCAGGATATCACTACGCAAGGCGTCCCCACTCAGCATCTCTTGCCTCTCTCTGTCTCTCTCTGCTTGTGTTCGTTCTCTGAAATCTCTTCCTTCTCCCCCTTGTCACTTCACACCTTGGAGTGCCTGACAGAGGGCCTAGAGACCAAAGAGCAAAGGGGGAAGGCCTCTGGCTCTACTGGTTGCCCATGGGCAGAGAAGATCTGCTAGTCTATCTGGAAGGTCTAGAGAGTAGCCATTGATTGGGGAGCCACATCACGGGCGGACCTGGCCAGGTGAAGCTTGCTGACATGCAGCAGCCTCTCCGGAGACTACTAATTCCGCGGAGAACATTCTATGCAAATACCCGGCTGAGTGCCATGGGCAGAAAACATTGACACATACCTGCCAGAGGTCTATCCTGGGTCTGAAGAGTCCACCCTGGTCTCCAGCCACTCATCATCTCAGCACACACTTTGCCTGCACACGTGGAATCCGCCTCTCTTCACGAATGCCTTCTCCTGCTAGGAAACACACGATGGCACTCAGCCAAAGGAGAGCACAGGCAAAGTCAACGGAAGCCTCCATTTTCAAGAGTTTGCCCTCTGCTGGGCCACAGCCTCCGCTGGCACAGTGCATGTGTGTCACTTCTCCGAAGACAAGGCCGCAATCCGGGCGTCCAGGGCCCCAGCAGTCCAGAGTCTGCGCATGGCGGCATATGGATCACCTCTTTGCCACGTACAGGAGGGAGGCCTGGGCCCTACACTGGCTCCGCTAGAGCTCCACGACCTCAGCTATTTTCCCTGACCTTTGGCCCGTGCCCTCGTGTGTGTGTCATCCCGAGTTACACTTCTTCTCCGACCACTCTGAATCCGCCACCTGCGGATACATGAGCATGAAAATCAACATCTCTCACTGCCTGCAGTGTCACAGGTCACCAGGTGTCTAGGCTCAGGCTGACCTTGGCTGTCTTCTGCCCAGGCAAGGAGCCTAATCCTTCAAAGGCAACGAGGACATGTGGTCATTGGCCGACATTCATTCTTTCATCCACACAGCGGTCTAGATGAGGCTAAAGAGGCCAGGTAGGCCAGGTGACGGCTGAGTGCGGGGCCTAAGGCTTCTTTCCCAATCACCATGGAGACAGCCACCGCAAGGCTGGCCGCAACTTCTGACGGGGACGGGTCACAAACACCCAGCCAATAGGAGAGGTCCAGCCTAAGCGGCCACTTCCGCACTGCCCTTCATTTTACCCATGGACACACGACGGCCCCTTCTCTTTTGGGCCACAAAATCCAGGGCACCCAGGGAATCACCTCACAGTAGGCAGCCCCTGATGTGGACACGTTCGACACACTGGGCCGGCAGGCAGTTTCCACTTTTCCACTTACGCTAGGATATCAGTAGGCAAGGCGCCCTTCCTCAGCATCTATGGCCCCTCTGTGTATGTGTTCATTCGGAGAAATCTCTTCCTTCTGCCCCTGAGACACATCACAAGTATGAGGGGCCTGAGAGAGAGCCTAGACATGAAACGGGGGAGGCTTCTGGCTGTAGTGCTTCCCCGTGGGTAGAGAAGAGCAGGTAGTCTCTCTGGAAGGTCTTAGCTTCTGTTGACTGACATGGACAATACAGTAGGGGCGGACTCTGGCCAGGTGGAGCTTGTGGGCAGATGCAACCCCTCCGGCGACGAATAATTCCGCTGCTGCTTTGTATGGTGAAAACCTCCCCCCGCCAAGTGGGATGGGTAGAGAACACTGACCCACACCCTCCAGGGGCCTCTCCTGGGACTAAAGATCCCAACATGGTCTCAACGTCGTCACCCTCTCAGCACACACCTTTCCCGCACACGTAATCCTGCCTTTCTCCGGCAGGGCCCTATCCTACCAGGAAAAAAAGCAAGCCGCTCAAAAAGGCCGATGCCAGGGAAATCGAGGAAACACTGCCATTTTCCAAATTTTGGCTGTCTACATGTCCCCGCCTCCGCTGCAAGGCCGCGTATGTGGCCGGGCTCCGAAGGCAAGGCCGAAATCCTGGCAGCCTGGGCCCCAGCAGTCCCATGGTTTATGGACGGGGGGACACGGATGACCTGTTCGCCACATACAGGAGAGATCCTTGGGCCCTTCACTGGCTCGCCATTCAGCTCCACGACGTCCACTACCGGCCCTGGCCTTTGCTTTGGCTGGTGCCCCACGGAACGTGTGCTCCGGAGCGATGTTTCTCCACCCATCACTATCATTCTGCCACCAGGGGATGTGTGAGTGTGGGAGTCACCATTTGTCACTGGCAGCAGTGTCACAAGGCAGTAGACTTCCAGGTACCCGCTGACCTAGGCTGCCTTCTGCCCCAGGCAAGGTCCCCAATCCTTTATCCCAGATGCTGACACCCGGGCACTGGTGGACATTCATTTGGAGCAACACACAGGTCTGAGTGAGGGTCAGCGGGCCAGGTAGGTGAAGTCAAGGCCAGGTGGGCGGGGCTGAGGCTCCTTTGCCATCACCATAGAGACAGTCCCCCCACCGCAAGAGTGGGCGGAGCTTGTGATGGGCCTGCTGACAAGACTTGAGCCAATGGCAGAGATCCGGCCCGCCAGGCAGATGACACAGGGCCCTCCATTGTGACCTATGACACCTAGTGGCCACAGGATTTGAGCACACCCTGGGAAAGGCTACGCAGGCACAAGGGAGCCCCTGGTGCGGACTGCTTCAGGGCATTGGCACAGCAGGCCAGGTACCTCTTTCCCACTTTCCTCAGGATATCACTACGCAAGGCATCCCCACTAAGCATCTCTTGCCTCTCTCTGTCTCTCTCTGGATGTGTTCGTTCTCTGAAATCTCTTCCTTCTCCCCCTTGTCACTTCACACCTTGGAGTGCCTGACAGAGGGCCTAGCGACCAAAGAGCAAAGGGGGAAGGCCTCTGGCTCTACTGGTTGCCCATGGGTAGAGAAGATCTGCTAGTCTATCTGGAAGGTCTAGAGAGTAGCCATTGATTGGGGAGCCACATCACGGGCGGACCTGGCCAGGTGAAGCTTGCTGACATGCAGCAGCCTCTCCGGAGACTACTAATTCCGCAGAGAACATTCTATGCAAATACCCGGCTGAGTGCCATGGGCAGAAAACATTGACGCATACCTGCCAGAGGTCTATCATAGGTCTGAAGAGTCCAGCCTGGTCTCCAGCCACTCATCATCTCAGCACACACTTTGCCTGCACACATGGAATCCGCCTCTCTCCACGAATGCCTTCTCCTGCTAGGAAACACACGATGGCACTCAGCCAAAGGAGAGCACAGGCAAAGTCAACGGAAGCCTCCATTTTCAAGAGTTTGCCCTCTGCTGGGCCACAGCCTCCGCTGGCACAGTGCATGTGTGTCACTTCTCCGAAGACAAGGCCGCAATCCGGGCGTCCAGGGCCCCAGCAGTCCAGAGTCTGCGCATGGCGGCATATGGATCACCTCTTTGCCACGTACAGGAGGGAGGCCTGGGCCCTACACTGGCTCCGCTAGAGCTCCACGACCTCAGCTATTTTCCCTGACCTTTGGCCCGTGCCCTCGTGTGTGTGTCATCCCGAGTTACACTTCTTCTCCGACCACTCTGAATCCGCCACCTGCGGATACATGAGCATGAAAATCAACATCTCTCACTGCCTGCAGTGTCACAGGTCACCAGGTGTCTAGGCTCAGGCTGACCTTGGCTGTCTTCTGCCCAGGCAAGGAGCCTAATCCTTCAAAGGCAACGAGGACATGTGGTCATTGGCCGACATTCATTCTTTCATCCACACAGCGGTCTAGATGAGGCTAAAGAGGCCAGGTAGGCCAGGTGAAGGCTGAGTGCGGGGCCTAAGGCTTCTTTCCCAATCACCATGGAGACAGCCACCGCAAGGCTGGCCGGAACTTCTGACGGGGACGGGTCACAAACACTCAGCCAATAGGAGAGGTCCAGCCTAAGCGGCCACTTCCGCAGTGCCCTCCATTTTACCCATGGACACACGACGGCCCCTTCTCTTTTGGGCCACAAAATCCAGGGCACCCAGGGAATCACCTCACAGTAGGCAGCCCCTGATGTGGACACGTTCCACACACTGGGCCGGCAGGCAGGTTCCACTTTTCCACTTACGCTAGGATATCAGTAGGCAAGGCGCCCTTCCTCAGCATCTATGGCCCCTCTGTGTATGTGTTCATTCGGAGAAATCTCTTCCTTCTGCCCCTGAGACACATCACAAGTATGAGGGGCCTGAGAGAGAGCCTAGACATGAAACGGGGGAGGCTTCTGGCTGTAGTGCTTCCCCGTGGGTAGAGAAGAGCAGGTAGTCTCTCTGGAAGGTCTTAGCTTCTGTTGACTGACATGGACAATACAGTAGGGGCGGACTCTGGCCAGGTGGAGCTTGTGGGCAGATGCAACCCCTCCGGCGACGAATAATTCCGCTGCTGCTTTGTATGGTGAAAACCTCCCCCCGCCAAGTGGGATGGGTAGAGAACACTGACCCACACCCGCCAGGGGCCTCTCCTGGGACTAAAGATCCCAACATGGTCTCAACGTCGTCACCCTCTCAGCACACACCTTTCCTGCACACGTAATCCTGCCTTTCTCCGGCAGGGCCCTATCCTACCAGGAAAAAAAGCAAGCCGCTCAAAAAGGCCGATGCCAGGGAAATCGAGGAAACACTGCCATTTTCCAAATTTTGGCTGTCTACATGTCCCCGCCTCCGCTGCAAGGCCGCGTATGTGGCCGGGCTCCGAAGGCAAGGCCGAAATCCTGGCAGCCTGGGCCCCAGCAGTCCCATGCTTTATGGACGGGGGGACACGGATGACCTGTTCGCCACATACAGGAGGGATCGTTGGGCCCTTCACTGGCTCGCCATTCAGCTCCACGACGTCCACTACCGGCCCTGGCCTTTGCTTTGGCTGGTGCCCCACGGAACGTGTGCTCCGGAGCGATGTTTCTCCACCCATCACTATCATTCTGCCACCAGGGGATGTGTGAGTGTGGGAGTCACCATTTGTCACTGGCAGCAGTGTCACAAGGCAGTAGACTTCCAGGTACCCGCTGACCTAGGCTGCCTTCTGCCCCAGGCAAGGTCCCCAATCCTTTATCCCAGATGCTGACACCCGGGCACTGGCGGACATTCATTTGGAGCAACACACAGGTCTGAGTGAGGGTCAGCGGGCCAGGTAGGTGAAGTCAAGGCCAGGTGGGCGGGGCTGAGGCTCCTTTGCCATCACCATAGAGACAGTCCCCCCACCGCAAGAGTGGGCGGAGCTTGTGATGGGCCTGCTGACAAGACTTGAGCCAATGGCAGAGATCCGGCCCGCCAGGCAGATGACACAGGGCCCTCCATTGTGACCTATGACACCTAGTGGCCACAGGATTTGAGGACACCCTGGGAAAGGCTACGCAGGCACAAGGGAGCCCCTGGTGCGGACTGCTTCAGGGCATTGGCACAGCAGGCCAGGTACCTCTTTCCCACTTTCCTCAGGATATCACTACGCAAGGCGTCCCCACTCAGCATCTCTTGCCTCTCTCTGTCTCCCTCTGCTTGTGTTCGTTCTCTGAAATCTCTTCCTTCTCCCCCTTGTCACTTCACACCTTGGAGTGCCTGACAGAGGGCCTAGAGACCAAAGAGCAAAGGGGGAAGGCCTCTGGCTCTACTGGTTGCCCATGGGCAGAGAAGATCTGCTAGTCTATCTGGAAGGTCTAGAGAGTAGCCATTGATTGGGTAGCCACATCACGGGCGGACCTGGCCAGGTGAAGCTTGCTGACATGCAGCAGCCTCTCCGGAGACTACTAATTCCGCGGAGAACATTCTATGCAAATACCCGGCTGAGTGCCATGGGCAGAAAACATTGACACATACCTGCCAGAGGTCTATCCTGGGTCTGAAGAGTCCACCCTGGTCTCCAGCCACTCATCATCTCAGCACACACTTTGCCTGCACACGTGGAATCCGCCTCTCTCCACGAATGCCTTCTCCTGCTAGGAAACACACGATGGCACTCAGCCAAAGGAGAGCACAGGCAAAGTCAACTGAAGCCTCCATTTTCAAGAGTTTGCCCTCTGCTGGGCCACAGCCTCCGCTGGCACAGTGCATGTGTGTCACTTCTCCGAAGACAAGGCCGCAATCCGGGCGTCCAGGGCCCCAGCAGTCCAGAGTCTGCGCATGGCGGCATATGGATCACCTCTTTGCCACGTACAGGAGGGAGGCCTGGGCCCTACACTGGCTCCGCTAGAGCTCCACGACCTCAGCTATTTTCCCTGACCTTTGGCCCGTGCCCTCGTGTGTGTGTCATCCCGAGTTACACTTCTTCTCCGACCACTCTGAATCCGCCACCTGCGGATACATGAGCATGAAAATCAACATCTCTCACTGCCTGCAGTGTCACAGGTCACCAGGTGTCTAGGCTCAGGCTGACCTTGGCTGTCTTCTGCCCAGGCAAGGAGCCTAATCCTTCAAAGGCAACGAGGACATGTGGTCATTGGCCGACATTCATTCTTTCATCCGCACATCGGTCTAGATGAGGGTAAAGAGGCCAGGTAGGCCAGGTGAAGGCTGAGTGCGGGGCCTAAGGCTTCTTTCCCAATCACCATGGAGACAGCCACCGCAAGGCTGGCCGGAACTTCTGACGGGGACGGGTCACAAACACCCAGCCAATAGGAGAGGTCCAGCCTAAGCGGCCACTTCCGCAGTGCCCTCCATTTTACCCATGGACACACGACGGCCCCTTCTCTTTTGGGCCACAAAATCCAGGGCACCCAGGGAATCACCTCACAGTAGGCAGCCCCTGATGTGGACACGTTCCACACACTGGGCCGGCAGGCAGGTTCCACTTTTCCACTTACGCTAGGATATCAGTAGGCAAGGCGCCCTTCCTCTGCATCTATGGCCCCTCTGTGTATGTGTTCATTCGGAGAAATCTCTTCCTTCTGCCCCTGAGACACATCACAAGTATGAGGGGCCTGAGAGAGAGCCTAGACATGAAACGGGGGAGGCTTCTGGCTGTAGTGCTTCCCCGTGGGTAGAGAAGAGCAGGTAGTCTCTCTGGAAGGTCTTAGCTTCTGTTGACTGACATGGACAATACAGTAGGGGCGGACTCTGGCCAGGTGGAGCTTGTGGGCAGATGCAACCCCTCCGGCGACGAATAATTCCGCTGCTGCTTTGTATGGTGAAAACCTCCCCCCGCCAAGTGGGATGGGTAGAGAACACTGACCCACACCCTCCAGGGGCCTCTCCTGGGACTAAAGATCCCAACATGGTCTCAACGTCGTCACCCTCTCAGCACACACCTTTCCTGCACACGTAATCCTGCCTTTCTCCGGCAGGGCCCTATCCTACCAGGAAAAAAAGCAAGCCGCTCAAAAAGGCCGATGCCAGGGAAATCGAGGAAACACTGCCATTTTCCAAATTTTGGCTGTCTACATGTCCCCGCCTCCGCTGCAAGGCCGCGTATGTGGCCGGGCTCCGAAGGCAAGGCCGAAATCCTGGCAGCCTGGGCCCCAGCAGTCCCATGGTTTATGGACGGGGGGGCACGGATGACCTGTTCGCCACATACAGGAGGGATCCTTGGGCCCTTCACTGGCTCGCCATTCAGCTCCACGACGTCCACTACCGGCCCTGGCCTTTGCTTTGGCTGGTGCCCCACGGAACGTGTGCTCCGGAGCGATGTTTCTCCACCCATCACTATCATTCTGCCACCAGGGGATGTGTGAGTGTGGGAGTCACCATTTGTCACTGGCAGCAGTGTCACAAGGCAGTAGACTTCCAGGTACCCGCTGACCTAGGCTGCCTTCTGCCCCAGGCAAGGTCCCCAATCCTTTATCCCAGATGCTGACACCCGGGCACTGGCGGACATTCATTTGGAGCAACACACAGGTCTGAGTGAGGGTCAGCGGGCCAGGTAGGTGAAGTCAAGGCCAGGTGGGCGGGGCTGAGGCTCCTTTGCCATCACCATAGAGACAGTCCCCCCACCGCAAGAGTGGGCGGAGCTTGTGATGGGCCTGCTGACAAGACTTGAGCCAATGGCAGAGATCCGGCCCGCCAGGCAGATGACACAGGGCCCTCCATTGTGACCTATGACACCTAGTGGCCACAGGATTTGAGCACACCCTGGGAAAGGCTACGCAGGCACAAGGGAGCCCCTGGTGCGGACTGCTTCAGGGCATTGGCACAGCAGGCCAGGTACCTCTTTCCCACTTGCCTCAGGATATCACTACGCAAGGCGTCCCCACTCAGCATCTCTTGCCTCTCTCTGTCTCTCTCTGCTTGTGTTCGTTCTCTGAAATCTCTTCCTTCTCCCCCTTGTCACTTCACACCTTGGAGTGCCTGACAGAGGGCCTAGAGACCAAAGAGCAAAGGGGGAAGGCCTCTGGCTCTACTGGTTGCCCATGGGCAGAGAAGATCTGCTAGTCTATCTGGAAGGTCTAGAGAGTAGCCATTGATTGGGGAGCCACATCACGGGCGGACCTGGCCAGGTGAAGCTTGCTGACATGCAGCAGCCTCTCCGGAGACTACTAATTCCGCGGAGAACATTCTATGCAAATACCCGGCTGAGTGCCATGGGCAGAAAACATTGACACATACCTGCCAGAGGTCTATCCTGGGTCTGAAGAGTCCACCCTGGTCTCCAGCCACTCATCATCTCAGCACACACTTTGCCTGCACACGTGGAATCCGCCTCTCTTCACGAATGCCTTCTCCTGCTAGGAAACACACGATGGCACTCAGCCAAAGGAGAGCACAGGCAAAGTCAACGGAAGCCTCCATTTTCAAGAGTTTGCCCTCTGCTGGGCCACAGCCTCCGCTGGCACAGTGCATGTGTGTCACTTCTCCGAAGACAAGGCCGCAATCCGGGCGTCCAGGGCCCCAGCAGTCCAGAGTCTGCGCATGGCGGCATATGGATCACCTCTTTGCCACGTACAGGAGGGAGGCCTGGGCCCTACACTGGCTCCGCTAGAGCTCCACGACCTCAGCTATTTTCCCTGACCTTTGGCCCGTGCCCTCGTGTGTGTGTCATCCCGAGTTACACTTCTTCTCCGACCACTCTGAATCCGCCACCTGCGGATACATGAGCATGAAAATCAACATCTCTCACTGCCTGCAGTGTCACAGGTCACCAGGTGTCTAGGCTCAGGCTGACCTTGGCTGTCTTCTGCCCAGGCAAGGAGCCTAATCCTTCAAAGGCAACGAGGACATGTGGTCATTGGCCGACATTCATTCTTTCATCCACACAGCGGTCTAGATGAGGCTAAAGAGGCCAGGTAGGCCAGGTGACGGCTGAGTGCGGGGCCTAAGGCTTCTTTCCCAATCACCATGGAGACAGCCACCGCAAGGCTGGCCGCAACTTCTGACGGGGACGGGTCACAAACACCCAGCCAATAGGAGAGGTCCAGCCTAAGCGGCCACTTCCGCAGTGCCCTTCATTTTACCCATGGACACACGACGGCCCCTTCTCTTTTGGGCCACAAAATCCAGGGCACCCAGGGAATCACCTCACAGTAGGCAGCCCCTGATGTGGACACGTTCCACACACTGGGCCGGCAGGCAGTTTCCACTTTTCCACTTACGCTAGGATATCAGTAGGCAAGGCGCCCTTCCTCAGCATCTATGGCCCCTCTGTGTATGTGTTCATTCGGAGAAATCTCTTCCTTCTGCCCCTGAGACACATCACAAGTATGAGGGGCCTGAGAGAGAGCCTAGACATGAAACGGGGGAGGCTTCTGGCTGTAGTGCTTCCCCGTGGGTAGAGAAGAGCAGGTAGTCTCTCTGGAAGGTCTTAGCTTCTGTTGACTGACATGGACAATACAGTAGGGGCGGACTCTGGCCAGGTGGAGCTTGTGGGCAGATGCAACCCCTCCGGCGACGAATAATTCCGCTGCTGCTTTGTATGGTGAAAACCTCCCCCCGCCAAGTGGGATGGGTAGAGAACACTGACCCACACCCTCCAGGGGCCTCTCCTGGGACTAAAGATCCCAACATGGTCTCAACGTCGTCACCCTCTCAGCACACACCTTTCCCGCACACGTAATCCTGCCTTTCTCCGGCAGGGCCCTATCCTACCAGGAAAAAAAGCAAGCCGCTCAAAAAGGCCGATGCCAGGGAAATCGAGGAAACACTGCCATTTTCCAAATTTTGGCTGTCTACATGTCCCCGCCTCCGCTGCAAGGCCGCGTATGTGGCCGGGCTCCGAAGGCAAGGCCGAAATCCTGGCAGCCTGGGCCCCAGCAGTCCCATGGTTTATGGACGGGGGGACACGGATGACCTGTTCGCCACATACAGGAGAGATCCTTGGGCCCTTCACTGGCTCGCCATTCAGCTCCACGACGTCCACTACCGGCCCTGGCCTTTGCTTTGGCTGGTGCCCCACGGAACGTGTGCTCCGGAGCGATGTTTCTCCACCCATCACTATCATTCTGCCACCAGGGGATGTGTGAGTGTGGGAGTCACCATTTGTCACTGGCAGCAGTGTCACAAGGCAGTAGACTTACAGGTACCCGCTGACCTAGGCTGCCTTCTGCCCCAGGCAAGGTCCCCAATCCTTTATCCCAGATGCTGACACCCGGGCACTGGTGGACATTCATTTGGAGCAACACACAGGTCTGAGTGAGGGTCAGCGGGCCAGGTAGGTGAAGTCAAGGCCAGGTGGGCGGGGCTGAGGCTCCTTTGCCATCACCATAGAGACAGTCCCCCCACCGCAAGAGTGGGCGGAGCTTGTGATGGGCCTGCTGACAAGACTTGAGCCAATGGCAGAGATCCGGCCCGCCAGGCAGATGACACAGGGCCCTCCATTGTGACCTATGACACCTAGTGGCCACAGGATTTGAGCACACCCTGGGAAAGGCTACGCAGGCACAAGGGAGCCCCTGGTGCGGACTGCTTCAGGGCATTGGCACAGCAGGCCAGGTACCTCTTTCCCACTTTCCTCAGGATATCACTACGCAAGGCATCCCCACTCAGCATCTCTTGCCTCTCTCTGTCTCTCTCTGGATGTGTTCGTTCTCTGAAATCTCTTCCTTCTCCCCCTTGTCACTTCACACCTTGGAGTGCCTGACAGAGGGCCTAGCGACCAAAGAGCAAAGGGGGAAGGCCTCTGGCTCTACTGGTTGCCCATGGGTAGAGAAGATCTGCTAGTCTATCTGGAAGGTCTAGAGAGTAGCCATTGATTGGGGAGCCACATCACGGGCGGACCTGGCCAGGTGAAGCTTGCTGACATGCAGCAGCCTCTCCGGAGACTACTAATTCCGCAGAGAACATTCTATGCAAATACCCGGCTGAGTGCCATGGGCAGAAAACATTGACGCATACCTGCCAGAGGTCTATCATAGGTCTGAAGAGTCCAGCCTGGTCTCCAGCCACTCATCATCTCAGCACACACTTTGCCTGCACACGTGGAATCCGCCTCTCTCCACGAATGCCTTCTCCTGCTAGGAAACACACGATGGCACTCAGCCAAAGGAGAGCACAGGCAAAGTCAACTGAAGCCTCCATTTTCAAGAGTTTGCCCTCTGCTGGGCCACAGCCTCCGCTGGCACAGTGCATGTGTGTCACTTCTCCGAAGACAAGGCCGCAATCCGGGCGTCCAGGGCCCCAGCAGTCCAGAGTCTGCGCATGGCGGCATATGGATCACCTCTTTGCCACGTACAGGAGGGAGGCCTGGGCCCTACACTGGCTCCGCTAGAGCTCCACGACCTCAGCTATTTTCCCTGACCTTTGGCCCGTGCCCTCGTGTGTGTGTCATCCCGAGTTACACTTCTTCTCCGACCACTCTGAATCCGCCACCTGCGGATACATGAGCATGAAAATCAACATCTCTCACTGCCTGCAGTGTCACAGGTCACCAGGTGTCTAGGCTCAGGCTGACCTTGGCTGTCTTCTGCCCAGGCAAGGAGCCTAATCCTTCAAAGGCAACGAGGACATGTGGTCATTGGCCGACATTCATTCTTTCATCCACACATCGGTCTAGATGAGGGTAAAGAGGCCAGGTAGGCCAGGTGAAGGCTGAGTGCGGGGCCTAAGGCTTCTTTCCCAATCACCATGGAGACAGCCACCGCAAGGCTGGCCGGAACTTCTGACGGGGACGGGTCACAAACACCCAGCCAATAGGAGAGGTCCAGCCTAAGCGGCCACTTCCGCAGTGCCCTCCATTTTACCCATGGACACACGACGGCCCCTTCTCTTTTGGGCCACAAAATCCAGGGCACCCAGGGAATCACCTCACAGTAGGCAGCCCCTGATGTGGACACGTTCCACACACTGGGCCGGCAGGCAGGTTCCACTTTTCCACTTACGCTAGGATATCAGTAGGCAAGGCGCCCTTCCTCTGCATCTATGGCCCCTCTGTGTATGTGTTCATTCGGAGAAATCTCTTCCTTCTGCCCCTGAGACACATCACAAGTATGAGGGGCCTGAGAGAGAGCCTAGACATGAAACGGGGGAGGCTTCTGGCTGTAGTGCTTCCCCGTGGGTAGAGAAGAGCAGGTAGTCTCTCTGGAAGGTCTTAGCTTCTGTTGACTGACATGGACAATACAGTAGGGGCGGACTCTGGCCAGGTGGAGCTTGTGGGCAGATGCAACCCCTCCGGCGACGAATAATTCCGCTGCTGCTTTGTATGGTGAAAACCTCCCCCCGCCAAGTGGGATGGGTAGAGAACACTGACCCACACCCTCCAGGGGCCTCTCCTGGGACTAAAGATCCCAACATGGTCTCAACGTCGTCACCCTCTCAGCACACACCTTTCCTGCACACGTAATCCTGCCTTTCTCCGGCAGGGCCCTATCCTACCAGGAAAAAAAGCAAGCCGCTCAAAAAGGCCGATGCCAGGGAAATCGAGGAAACACTGCCATTTTCCAAATTTTGGCTGTCTACATGTCCCCGCCTCCGCTGCAAGGCCGCGTATGTGGCCGGGCTCCGAAGGCAAGGCCGAAATCCTGGCAGCCTGGGCCCCAGCAGTCCCATGGTTTATGGACGGGGGGGCACGGATGACCTGTTCGCCACATACAGGAGGGATCCTTGGGCCCTTCACTGGCTCGCCATTCAGCTCCACGACGTCCACTACCGGCCCTGGCCTTTGCTTTGGCTGGTGCCCCACGGAACGTGTGCTCCGGAGCGATGTTTCTCCACCCATCACTATCATTCTGCCACCAGGGGATGTGTGAGTGTGGGAGTCACCATTTGTCACTGGCAGCAGTGTCACAAGGCAGTAGACTTCCAGGTACCCGCTGACCTAGGCTGCCTTCTGCCCCAGGCAAGGTCCCCAATCCTTTATCCCAGATGCTGACACCCGGGCACTGGCGGACATTCATTTGGAGCAACACACAGGTCTGAGTGAGGGTCAGCGGGCCAGGTAGGTGAAGTCAAGGCCAGGTTGGAGGGGCTGAGGCTCCTTTGCCATCACCATAGAGACAGTCCCCCCACCGCAAGAGTGGGCGGAGCTTGTGATGGGCCTGCTGACAAGACTTGAGCCAATGGCAGAGATCCGGCCCGCCAGGCAGATGACACAGGGCCCTCCATTGTGACCTATGACACCTAGTGGCCACAGGATTTGAGCACACCCTGGGAAAGGCTACGCAGGCACAAGGGAGCCCCTGGTGCGGACTGCTTCAGGGCATTGGCACAGCAGGCCAGGTACCTCTTTCCCACTTTCCTCAGGATATCACTACGCAAGGCGTCCCCACTCAGCATCTCTTGCCTCTCTCTGTCTCTCTCTGCTTGTGTTCGTTCTCTGAAATCTCTTCCTTCTCCCCCTTGTCACTTCACACCTTGGAGTGCCTGACAGAGGGCCTAGAGACCAAAGAGCAAAGGGGGAAGGCCTCTGGCTCTACTGGTTGCCCATGGGCAGAGAAGATCTGCTAGTCTATCTGGAAGGTCTAGAGAGTAGCCATTGATTGGGGAGCCACATCACGGGCGGACCTGGCCAGGTGAAGCTTGCTGACATGCAGCAGCCTCTCCGGAGACTACTAATTCCGCGGAGAACATTCTATGCAAATACCCGGCTGAGTGCCATGGGCAGAAAACATTGACACATACCTGCCAGAGGTCTATCCTGGGTCTGAAGAGTCCACCCTGGTCTCCAGCCACTCATCATCTCAGCACACACTTTGCCTGCACACGTGGAATCCGCCTCTCTTCACGAATGCCTTCTCCTGCTAGGAAACACACGATGGCACTCAGCCAAAGGAGAGCACAGGCAAAGTCAACGGAAGCCTCCATTTTCAAGAGTTTGCCCTCTGCTGGGCCACAGCCTCCGCTGGCACAGTGCATGTGTGTCACTTCTCCGAAGACAAGGCCGCAATCCGGGCGTCCAGGGCCCCAGCAGTCCAGAGTCTGCGCATGGCGGCATATGGATCACCTCTTTGCCACGTACAGGAGGGAGGCCTGGGCCCTACACTGGCTCCGCTAGAGCTCCACGACCTCAGCTATTTTCCCTGACCTTTGGCCCGTGCCCTCGTGTGTGTGTCATCCCGAGTTACACTTCTTCTCCGACCACTCTGAATCCGCCACCTGCGGATACATGAGCATGAAAATCAACATCTCTCACTGCCTGCAGTGTCACAGGTCACCAGGTGTCTAGGCTCAGGCTGACCTTGGCTGTCTTCTGCCCAGGCAAGGAGCCTAATCCTTCAAAGGCAACGAGGACATGTGGTCATTGGCCGACATTCATTCTTTCATCCACACAGCGGTCTAGATGAGGCTAAAGAGGCCAGGTAGGCCAGGTGACGGCTGAGTGCGGGGCCTAAGGCTTCTTTCCCAATCACCATGGAGACAGCCACCGCAAGGCTGGCCGCAACTTCTGACGGGGACGGGTCACAAACACCCAGCCAATAGGAGAGGTCCAGCCTAAGCGGCCACTTCCGCAGTGCCCTTCATTTTACCCATGGACACACGACGGCCCCTTCTCTTTTGGGCCACAAAATCCAGGGCACCCAGGGAATCACCTCACAGTAGGCAGCCCCTGATGTGGACACGTTCCACACACTGGGCCGGCAGGCAGTTTCCACTTTTCCACTTACGCTAGGATATCAGTAGGCAAGGCGCCCTTCCTCAGCATCTATGGCCCCTCTGTGTATGTGTTCATTCGGAGAAATCTCTTCCTTCTGCCCCTGAGACACATCACAAGTATGAGGGGCCTGAGAGAGAGCCTAGACATGAAACGGGGGAGGCTTCTGGCTGTAGTGCTTCCCCGTGGGTAGAGAAGAGCAGGTAGTCTCTCTGGAAGGTCTTAGCTTCTGTTGACTGACATGGACAATACAGTAGGGGCGGACTCTGGCCAGGTGGAGCTTGTGGGCAGATGCAACCCCTCCGGCGACGAATAATTCCGCTGCTGCTTTGTATGGTGAAAACCTCCCCCCGCCAAGTGGGATGGGTAGAGAACACTGACCCACACCCTCCAGGGGCCTCTCCTGGGACTAAAGATCCCAACATGGTCTCAACGTCGTCACCCTCTCAGCACACACCTTTCCCGCACACGTAATCCTGCCTTTCTCCGGCAGGGCCCTATCCTACCAGGAAAAAAAGCAAGCCGCTCAAAAAGGCCGATGCCAGGGAAATCGAGGAAACACTGCCATTTTCCAAATTTTGGCTGTCTACATGTCCCCGCCTCCGCTGCAAGGCCGCGTATGTGGCCGGGCTCCGAAGGCAAGGCCGAAATCCTGGCAGCCTGGGCCCCAGCAGTCCCATGGTTTATGGACGGGGGGACACGGATGACCTGTTCGCCACATACAGGAGAGATCCTTGGGCCCTTCACTGGCTCGCCATTCAGCTCCACGACGTCCACTACCGGCCCTGGCCTTTGCTTTGGCTGGTGCCCCACGGAACGTGTGCTCCGGAGCGATGTTTCTCCACCCATCACTATCATTCTGCCACCAGGGGATGTGTGAGTGTGGGAGTCACCATTTGTCACTGGCAGCAGTGTCACAAGGCAGTAGACTTACAGGTACCCGCTGACCTAGGCTGCCTTCTGCCCCAGGCAAGGTCCCCAATCCTTTATCCCAGATGCTGACACCCGGGCACTGGTGGACATTCATTTGGAGCAACACACAGGTCTGAGTGAGGGTCAGCGGGCCAGGTAGGTGAAGTCAAGGCCAGGTGGGCGGGGCTGAGGCTCCTTTGCCATCACCATAGAGACAGTCCCCCCACCGCAAGAGTGGGCGGAGCTTGTGATGGGCCTGCTGACAAGACTTGAGCCAATGGCAGAGATCCGGCCCGCCAGGCAGATGACACAGGGCCCTCCATTGTGACCTATGACACCTAGTGGCCACAGGATTTGAGCACACCCTGGGAAAGGCTACGCAGGCACAAGGGAGCCCCTGGTGCGGACTGCTTCAGGGCATTGGCACAGCAGGCCAGGTACCTCTTTCCCACTTTCCTCAGGATATCACTACGCAAGGCATCCCCACTCAGCATCTCTTGCCTCTCTCTGTCTCTCTCTGGATGTGTTCGTTCTCTGAAATCTCTTCCTTCTCCCCCTTGTCACTTCACACCTTGGAGTGCCTGACAGAGGGCCTAGCGACCAAAGAGCAAAGGGGGAAGGCCTCTGGCTCTACTGGTTGCCCATGGGTAGAGAAGATCTGCTAGTCTATCTGGAAGGTCTAGAGAGTAGCCATTGATTGGGGAGCCACATCACGGGCGGACCTGGCCAGGTGAAGCTTGCTGACATGCAGCAGCCTCTCCGGAGACTACTAATTCCGCAGAGAACATTCTATGCAAATACCCGGCTGAGTGCCATGGGCAGAAAACATTGACGCATACCTGCCAGAGGTCTATCATAGGTCTGAAGAGTCCAGCCTGGTCTCCAGCCACTCATCATCTCAGCACACACTTTGCCTGCACACATGGAATCCGCCTCTCTCCACGAATGCCTTCTCCTGCTAGGAAACACACGATGGCACTCAGCCAAAGGAGAGCACAGGCAAAGTCAACGGAAGCCTCCATTTTCAAGAGTTTGCCCTCTGCTGGGCCACAGCCTCCGCTGGCACAGTGCATGTGTGTCACTTCTCCGAAGACAAGGCCGCAATCCGGGCGTCCAGGGCCCCAGCAGTCCAGAGTCTGCGCATGGCGGCATATGGATCACCTCTTTGCCACGTACAGGAGGGAGGCCTGGGCCCTACACTGGCTCCGCTAGAGCTCCACGACCTCAGCTATTTTCCCTGACCTTTGGCCCGTGCCCTCGTGTGTGTGTCATCCCGAGTTACACTTCTTCTCCGACCACTCTGAATCCGCCACCTGCGGATACATGAGCATGAAAATCAACATCTCTCACTGCCTGCAGTGTCACAGGTCACCAGGTGTCTAGGCTCAGGCTGACCTTGGCTGTCTTCTGCCCAGGCAAGGAGCCTAATCCTTCAAAGGCAACGAGGACATGTGGTCATTGGCCGACATTCATTCTTTCATCCACACAGCGGTCTAGATGAGGCTAAAGAGGCCAGGTAGGCCAGGTGAAGGCTGAGTGCGGGGCCTAAGGCTTCTTTCCCAATCACCATGGAGACAGCCACCGCAAGGCTGGCCGGAACTTCTGACGGGGACGGGTCACAAACACCCAGCCAATAGGAGAGGTCCAGCCTAAGCGGCCACATCCGCAGTGCCCTCCATTTTACCCATGGACACACGACGGCCCCTTCTCTTTTGGGCCACAAAATCCAGGGCACCCAGGGAATCACCTCACAGTAGGCAGCCCCTGATGTGGACACGTTCCACACACTGGGCCGGCAGGCAGGTTCCACTTTTCCACTTACGCTAGGATATCAGTAGGCAAGGCGCCCTTCCTCAGCATCTATGGCCCCTCTGTGTATGTGTTCATTCGGAGAAATCTCTTCCTTCTGCCCCTGAGACACATCACAAGTATGAGGGGCCTGAGAGAGAGCCTAGACATGAAACGGGGGAGGCTTCTGGCTGTAGTGCTTCCCCGTGGGTAGAGAAGAGCAGGTAGTCTCTCTGGAAGGTCTTAGCTTCTGTTGACTGACATGGACAATACAGTAGGGGCGGACTCTGGCCAGGTGGAGCTTGTGGGCAGATGCAACCCCTCCGGCGACGAATAATTCCGCTGCTGCTTTGTATGGTGAAAACCTCCCCCCGCCAAGTGGGATGGGTAGAGAACACTGACCCACACCCTCCAGGGGCCTCTCCTGAGACTAAAGATCCCAACATGGTCTCAACGTCGTCACCCTCTCAGCACACACCTATCCTGCACACGTAATCCTGCCTTTCTCCGGCAGGGCCCTATCCTACCAGGAAAAAAAGCAAGCCGCTCAAAAAGGCCGATGCCAGGGAAATCGAGGAAACACTGCCATTTTCCAAATTTTGGCTGTCTACATGTCCCCGCCTCCGCTGCAAGGCCGCGTATGTGGCCGGGCTCCGAAGGCAAGGCCGAAATCCTGGCAGCCTGGGCCCCAGCAGTCCCATGGTTTATGGACGGGGGGACACGGATGACCTGTTCGCCACATACAGGAGGGATCCTTGGGCCCTTCACTGGCTCACCATTCAGCTCCACGACGTCCACTACCGGCCCTGGCCTTTGCTTTGGCTGGTGCCCCACGGAACGTGTGCTCCGGAGCGATGTTTCTCCACCCATCACTATCATTCTGCCACCAGGGGATGTGTGAGCGTGGGAGTCACCATTTGTCACTGGCAGCAGTGTCACAAGGCAGTAGACTTCCAGGTACCCGCTGACCTAGGCTGCCTTCTGCCCCAGGCAAGGTCCCCAATCCTTTATCCCAGATGCTGACACCCGGGCACTGGCGGACATTCATTTGGAGCAACACACAGGTCTGAGTGAGGGTCAGCGGGCCAGGTAGGTGAAGTCAAGGCCAGGTGGGCGGGGCTGAGGCTCCTTTGCCATCACCATAGAGACAGTCCCCCCACCGCAAGAGTGGGCGGAGCTTGTGATGGGCCTGCTGACAAGACTTGAGCCAATGGCAGAGATCCGGCCCACCAGGCAGATGACACAGGGCCCTCCATTGTGACCTATGACACCTAGTGGCCACAGGATTTGAGCACACCCTGGGAAAGGCTACGCAGGCACAAGGGAGCCCCTGGTGCGGACTGCTTCAGGGCATTGGCACAGCAGGCCAGGTACCTCTTTCCCACTTTCCTCAGGATATCACTACGCAAGGCGTCCCCACTCAGCATCTCTTGCCTCTCTCTGTCTCCCTCTGCTTGTGTTCGTTCTCTGAAATCTCTTCCTTCTCCCCCTTGTCACTTCACACCTTGGAGTGCCTGACAGAGGGCCTAGAGACCAAAGAGCAAAGGGGGAAGCCCTCTGGCTCTACTGGTTGCCCATGGGTAGAGAAGATCTGCTAGTCTATCTGGAAGGTCTAGAGAGTAGCCATTGATTGGGTAGCCACATCACGGGCGGACCTGGCCAGGTGAAGCTTGCTGACATGCAGCAGCCTCTCCGGAGACTACTAATTCAGCGGAGAACATTCTATGCAAATACCCGGCTGAGTGCCATGGGCAGAAAACATTGACACATACCTGCCAGAGGTCTATCCTGGGTCTGAAGAGTCCACCCTGGTCTCCAGCCACTCATCATCTCAGCACACACTTTGCCTGCACACGTGGAATCCGCCTCTCTCCACGAATGCCTTCTCCTGCTAGGAAACACACGATGGCACTCAGCCAAAGGAGAGCACAGGCAAAGTCAACTGAAGCCTCCATTTTCAAGAGTTTGCCCTCTGCTGGGCCACAGCCTCCGCTGGCACAGTGCATGTGTGTCACTTCTCCGAAGACAAGGCCGCAATCCGGGCGTCCAGGGCCCCAGCAGTCCAGAGTCTGCGCATGGCGGCATATGGATCACCTCTTTGCCACGTACAGGAGGGAGGCCTGGGCCCTACACTGGCTCCGCTAGAGCTCCACGACCTCAGCTATTTTCCCTGACCTTTGGCCCGTGCCCTCGTGTGTGTGTCATCCCGAGTTACACTTCTTCTCCGACCACTCTGAATCCGCCACCTGCGGATACATGAGCATGAAAATCAACATCTCTCACTGCCTGCAGTGTCACAGGTCACCAGGTGTCTAGGCTCAGGCTGACCTTGGCTGTCTTCTGCCCAGGCAAGGAGCCTAATCCTTCAAAGGCAACGAGGACATGTGGTCATTGGCCGACATTCATTCTTTCATCCACACAGCGGTCTAGATGAGGCTAAAGAGGCCAGGTAGGCCAGGTGAAGGCTGAGTGCGGGGCCTAAGGCTTCTTTCCCAATCACCATGGAGACAGCCACCGCAAGGCTGGCCGGAACTTCTGACGGGGACGGGTCACAAACACCCAGCCAATAGGAGAGGTCCAGCCTAAGCGGCCACTTCCGCAGTGCCCTCCATTTTACCCATGGACACACGACGGCCCCTTCTCTTTTGGGCCACAAAATCCAGGGCACCCAGGGAATCACCTCACAGTAGGCAGCCCCTGATGTGGACACGTTCGACACACTGGGCCGGCAGGCAGTTTCCACCTTTCCACTTACGCTAGGATATCAGTAGGCAAGGCGCCCTTCCTCAGCATCTATGGCCCCTCTGTGTATGTGTTCATTCGGAGAAATCTCTTCCTTCTGCCCCTGAGACACATCACAAGTATGAGGGGCCTGAGAGAGAGCCTAGACATGAAACGGGGGAGGCTTCTGGCTGTAGTGCTTCCCCGTGGGTAGAGAAGAGCAGGTAGTCTCTCTGGAAGGTCTTAGCTTCTGTTGACTGACATGGACAATACAGTAGGGGCGGACTCTGGCCAGGTGGAGCTTGTGGGCAGATGCAACCCCTCCGGCGACGAATAATTCCGCTGCTGCTTTGTATGGTGAAAACCTCCCCCGGCCAAGTGGGATGGGTAGAGAACACTGACCCACACCCTCCAGGGGCCTCTCCTGAGACTAAAGATCCCAACATGGTCTCAACGTCGTCACCCTCTCAGCACACACCTTTCCTGCACACGTAATCCTGCCTTTCTCCGTCAGGGCCCTATCCTACCAGGAAAAAAACAAGCCGCTCAAAAAGGCCGATGCCAGGGAAATCGAGGAAACACTGCCATTTTCCAAATTTTGGCTGTCTACACGTCCCCGCCTCCGCTGCAAGGCCGCGTATGTGGCCGGGCTCCGAAGGCAAGGCCGAAATCCTGGCAGCCTGGGCCCCAGCAGTCCCATGGTTTATGGACGGGGGGACACGGATGACCTGTTCGCCACATACAGGAGAGATCCTTGGGCCCTTCACTGGCTCGCCATTCAGCTCCACGACGTCCACTACCGGCCCTGGCCTTTGCTTTGGCTGGTGCCCCACGGAACGTGTGCTCCGGAGCGATGTTTCTCCACCCATCACTATCATTCTGCCACCAGGGGATGTGTGAGTGTGGGAGTCACCATTTGTCACTGGCAGCAGTGTCACAAGGCAGTAGACTTCCAGGTACCCGCTGACCTAGGCTGCCTTCTGCCCCAGGCAAGGTCCCCAATCCTTTATCCCAGATGCTGACACCCGGGCACTGGCGGACATTCATTTGGAGCAACACACAGGTCTGAGTGAGGGTCAGCGGGCCAGGTAGGTGAAGTCAAGGCCAGGTGGGCGGGGCTGAGGCTCCTTTGCCATCACCATAGAGACAGTCCCCCCACCGCAAGAGTGGGCGGAGCTTGTGATGGGCCTGCTGACAAGACTTGAGCCAATGGCAGAGATCCGGCCCGCCAGGCAGATGACACAGGGCCCTCCATTGTGACCTATGACACCTAGTGGCCACAGGATTTGAGCACACCCTGGGAAAGGCTACGCAGGCACAAGGGAGCCCCTGGTGCGGACTGCTTCAGGGCATTGGCACAGCAGGCCAGGTACCTCTTTCCCACTTTCCTCAGGATATCACTACGCAAGGCGTCCCCACTCAGCATCTCTTGCCTCTCTCTGTCTCTCTCTGCTTGTGTTCGTTCTCTGAAATCTCTTCCTTCTCCCCCTTGTCACTTCACACCTTGGAGTGCCTTACAGAGGGCCTAGAGACCAAAGAGCAAAGGGAGAAGCCCTCTTTCTCTACTCGTTGCCCATGGGTAGAGAAGATCTGCTAGTCTATCTGGAAGGTCTAGAGAGTAGCCATTGATTGGGGAGCCACATCACGGGCGGACCTGGCCAGGTGAAGCTTGCTGACATGCAGCAGCCTCTCCGGAGACTACTAATTCCGCGGAGAACATTCTATGCAAATACCCGGCTGAGTGCCATGGGCAGAAAACATTGACACATACCTGCCAGAGGTCTATCCTGGGTCTGAAGAGTCCACCCTGGTCTCCAGCCACTCATCATCTCAGCACACACTTTGCCTGCACACGTGGAATCCGCCTCTCTCCACGAATGCCTTCTCCTGCTAGGAAACACACGATGGCACTCAGCCAAAGGAGAGCACAGGCAAAGTCAACTGAAGCCTCCATTTTCAAGAGTTTGCCCTCTGCTGGGCCACAGCCTCCGCTGGCACAGTGCATGTGTGTCACTTCTCCGAAGACAAGGCCGCAATCCGGGCGTCCAGGGCCCCAGCAGTCCAGAGTCTGCGCATGGCGGCATATGGATCACCTCTTTGCCACGTACAGGAGGGAGGCCTGGGCCCTACACTGGCTCCGCTAGAGCTCCACGACCTCAGCTATTTTCCCTGACCTTTGGCCCGTGCCCTCGTGTGTGTGTCATCCCGAGTTACACTTCTTCTCCGACCACTCTGAATCCGCCACCTGCGGATACATGAGCATGAAAATCAACATCTCTCACTGCCTGCAGTGTCACAGGTCACCAGGTGTCTAGGCTCAGGCTGACCTTGGCTGTCTTCTGCCCAGGCAAGGAGCCTAATCCTTCAAAGGCAACGAGGACATGTGGTCATTGGCCGACATTCATTCTTTCATCCACACAGCGGTCTAGATGAGGCTAAAGAGGCCAGGTAGGCCAGGTGAAGGCTGAGTGCGGGGCCTAAGGCTTCTTTCCCAATCACCATGGAGACAGCCACCGCAAGGCTGGCCGGAACTTCTGACGGGGACGGGTCACAAACACCCAGCCAATAGGAGAGGTCCAGCCTAAGCGGCCACTTCCGCAGTGCCCTCCATTTTACCCATGGACACACGACGGCCCCTTCTCTTTTGGGCCACAAAATCCAGGGCACCCAGGGAATCACCTCACAGTAGGCAGCCCCTGATGTGGACACGTTCCACACACTGGGCCGGCAGGCAGTTTCCACTTTTCCACTTACGCTAGGATATCAGTAGGCAAGGCGCCCTTCCTCAGCATCTATGGCCCCTCTGTGTATGTGTTCATTCGGAGAAATCTCTTCCTTCTGCCCCTGAGACACATCACAAGTATGAGGGGCCTGAGAGAGAGCCTAGACATGAAACGGGGGAGGCTTCTGGCTGTAGTGCTTCCCCGTGGGTAGAGAAGAGCAGGTAGTCTCTCTGGAAGGTCTTAGCTTCTGTTGACTGACATGGACAATACAGTAGGGGCGGACTCTGGCCAGGTGGAGCTTGTGGGCAGATGCAACCCCTCCGGCGACGAATAATTCCGCTGCTGCTTTGTATGGTGAAAACCTCCCCCGGCCAAGTGGGATGGGTAGAGAACACTGACCCACACCCTCCAGGGGCCTCTCCTGAGACTAAAGATCCCAACATGGTCTCAACGTCGTCACCCTCTCAGCACACACCTTTCCTGCACACGTAATCCTGCCTTTCTCCGTCAGGGCCCTATCCTACCAGGAAAAAAACAAGCCGCTCAAAAAGGCCGATGCCAGGGAAATCGAGGAAACACTGCCATTTTCCAAATTTTGGCTGTCTACATGTCCCCGCCTCCGCTGCAAGGCCGCGTATGTGGCCGGGCTCCGAAGGCAAGGCCGAAATCCTGGCAGCCTGGGCCCCAGCAGTCCCATGGTTTATGGACGGGGGGACACGGATGACCTGTTCGCCACATACAGGAGGGATCCTTGGGCCCTTCACTGGCTCGCCATTCAGCTCCACGACGTCCACTACCGGCCCTGGCCTTTGCTTTGGCTGGTGCCCCACGGAACGTGTGCTCCGGAGCGATGTTTCTCCACCCATCACTATCATTCTGCCACCAGGGGATGTGGGAGTCACCATTTGTCACTGGCAGCAGTGTCACAAGGCAGTAGACTTCCAGGTACCCGCTGACCTAGGCTGCCTTCTGCCCCAGGCAAGGTCCCCAATCCTTTATCCCAGATGCTGACACCCGGGCACTGGCGGACATTCATTTGGAGCAACACACAGGTCTGAGTGAGGGTCAGCGGGCCAGGTAGGTGAAGTCAAGGCCAGGTGGGCGGGGCTGAGGCTCCTTTGCCATCACCATAGAGACAGTCCCCCCACCGCAAGAGTGGGCGGAGCTTGTGATGGGCCTGCTGACAAGACTTGAGCCAATGGCAGAGATCCGGCCCGCCAGGCAGATGACACAGGGCCCTCCATTGTGACCTATGACACCTAGTGGCCACAGGATTTGAGCACACCCTGGGAAAGGCTACGCAGGCACAAGGGAGCCCCTGGTGCGGACTGCTTCAGGGCATTGGCACAGCAGGCCAGGTACCTCTTTCCCACTTGCCTCAGGATATCACTACGCAAGGCGTCCCCACTCAGCATCTCTTGCCTCTCTCTGTCTCTCTCTGCTTGTGTTCGTTCTCTGAAATCTCTTCCTTCTCCCCCTTGTCACTTCACACCTTGGAGTGCCTGACAGAGGGCCTAGAGACCAAAGAGCAAAGGGGGAAGGCCTCTGGCTCTACTGGTTGCCCATGGGCAGAGAAGATCTGCTAGTCTATCTGGAAGGTCTAGAGAGTAGCCATTGATTGGGTAGCCACATCACGGGCAGACCTGGCCAGGTGAAGCTTGCTGACATGCAGCAGCCTCTCCGGAGACTACTAATTCCGCGGAGAACATTCTATGCAAATACCCGGCTGAGTGCCATGGGCAGAAAACATTGACACATACCTGCCAGAGGTCTATCCTGGGTCTGAAGAGTCCACCCTGGTCTCCAGCCACTCATCATCTCAGCACACACTTTGCCTGCACACGTGGAATCCGCCTCTCTCCACGAATGCCTTCTCCTGCTAGGAAACACACGATGGCACTCAGCCAAAGGAGAGCACAGGCAAAGTCAACTGAAGCCTCCATTTTCAAGAGTTTGCCCTCTGCTGGGCCACAGCCTCCGCTGGCACAGTGCATGTGTGTCACTTCTCCGAAGACAAGGCCGCAATCCGGGCGTCCAGGGCCCCAGCAGTCCAGAGTCTGCGCATGGCGGCATATGGATCACCTCTTTGCCACGTACAGGAGGGAGGCCTGGGCCCTACACTGGCTCCGCTAGAGCTCCACGACCTCAGCTATTTTCCCTGACCTTTGGCCCGTGCCCTCGTGTGTGTGTCATCCCGAGTTACACTTCTTCTCCGACCACTCTGAATCCGCCACCTGCGGATACATGAGCATGAAAATCAACATCTCTCACTGCCTGCAGTGTCACAGGTCACCAGGTGTCTAGGCTCAGGCTGACCTTGGCTGTCTTCTGCCCAGGCAAGGAGCCTAATCCTTCAAAGGCAACGAGGACATGTGGTCATTGGCCGACATTCATTCTTTCATCCACACAGCGGTCTAGATGAGGCTAAAGAGGCCAGGTAGGCCAGGTGAAGGCTGAGTGCGGGGCCTAAGGCTTCTTTCCCAATCACCATGGAGACAGCCACCGCAAGGCTGGCCGGAACTTCTGACGGGGACGGGTCACAAACACCCAGCCAATAGGAGAGGTCCAGCCTAAGCGGCCACTTCCGCAGTGCCCTCCATTTTACCCATGGACACACGACGGCCCCTTCTCTTTTGGGCCACAAAATCCAGGGCACCCAGGGAATCACCTCACAGTAGGCAGCCCCTGATGTGGACACGTTCGACACACTGGGCCGGCAGGCAGTTTCCACCTTTCCACTTACGCTAGGATATCAGTAGGCAAGGCGCCCTTCCTCAGCATCTATGGCCCCTCTGTGTATGTGTTCATTCGGAGAAATCTCTTCCTTCTGCCCCTGAGACACATCACAAGTATGAGGGGCCTGAGAGAGAGCCTAGACATGAAACGGGGGAGGCTTCTGGCTGTAGTGCTTCCCCGTGGGTAGAGAAGAGCAGGTAGTCTCTCTGGAAGGTCTTAGCTTCTGTTGACTGACATGGACAATACAGTAGGGGCGGACTCTGGCCAGGTGGAGCTTGTGGGCAGATGCAACCCCTCCGGCGACGAATAATTCCGCTGCTGCTTTGTATGGTGAAAACCTCCCCCCGCCAAGTGGGATGGGTAGAGAACACTGACCCACACCCTCCAGGGGCCTCTCCTGGGACTAAAGATCCCAACATGGTCTCAACGTCGTCACCCTCTCAGCACACACCTTTCCCGCACACGTAATCCTGCCTTTCTCCGGCAGGGCCCTATCCTACCAGGAAAAAAAGCAAGCCGCTCAAAAAGGCCGATGCCAGGGAAATCGAGGAAACACTGCCATTTTCCAAATTTTGGCTGTCTACATGTCCCCGCCTCCGCTGCAAGGCCGCGTATGTGGCCGGGCTCCGAAGGCAAGGCCGAAATCCTGGCAGCCTGGGCCCCAGCAGTCCCATGGTTTATGGACGGGGGGACACGGATGACCTGTTCGCCACATACAGGAGAGATCCTTGGGCCCTTCACTGGCTCGCCATTCAGCTCCACGACGTCCACTACCGGCCCTGGCCTTTGCTTTGGCTGGTGCCCCACGGAACGTGTGCTCCGGAGCGATGTTTCTCCACCCATCACTATCATTCTGCCACCAGGGGATGTGTGAGTGTGGGAGTCACCATTTGTCACTGGCAGCAGTGTCACAAGGCAGTAGACTTCCAGGTACCCGCTGACCTAGGCTGCCTTCTGCCCCAGGCAAGGTCCCCAATCCTTTATCCCAGATGCTGACACCCGGGCACTGGCGGACATTCATTTGGAGCAACACACAGGTCTGAGTGAGGGTCAGCGGGCCAGGTAGGTGAAGTCAAGGCCAGGTGGGCGGGGCTGAGGCTCCTTTGCCATCACCATAGAGACAGTCCCCCCACCGCAAGAGTGGGCGGACTTTGTGATGGGCCTGCTGACAAGACTTGAGCCAATGGCAGAGATCCGGCCCACCAGGCAGATGACACAGGGCCCTCCATTGTGACCTATGACACCTAGTGGCCACAGGATTTGAGCACACCCTGGGAAAGGCTACGCAGGCACAAGGGAGCCCCTGGTGCGGACTGCTTCAGGGCATTGGCACAGCAGGCCAGGTACCTCTTTCCCACTTTCCTCAGGATATCACTACGCAAGGCGTCCCCACTCAGCATCTCTTGCCTCTCTCTGTCTCTCTCTGCTTGTGTACGTTCTCTGAAATCTCTTCCTTCTCCCCCTTGTCACTTCACACCTTGGAGTGCCTGACAGAGGGCCTAGAGACCAAAGAGCAAAGGGGGAAGGCCTCTGGCTCTACTGGTTGCCCATGGGTAGAGAAGATCTGCTAGTCTATCTGGAAGGTCTAGAGAGTAGCCATTGATTGGGTAGCCACATCACGGGCGGACCTGGCCAGGTGAAGCTTGCTGACATGCAGCAGCCTCTCCGGAGACTACTAATTCCGCGGAGAACATTCTATGCAAATACCCGGCTGAGTGCCATGGGCAGAAAACATTGACACATACCTGCCAGAGGTCTATCCTGGGTCTGAAGAGTCCACCCTGGTCTCCAGCCACTCATCATCTCAGCACACACTTTGCCTGCACACGTGGAATCCGCCTCTCTCCACGAATGCCTTCTCCTGCTAGGAAACACACGATGGCACTCAGCCAAAGGAGAGCACAGGCAAAGTCAACGGAAGCCTCCATTTTCAAGAGTTTGCCCTCTGCTGGGCCACAGCCTCCGCTGGCACAGTGCATGTGTGTCACTTCTCCGAAGACAAGGCCGCAATCCGGGCGTCCAGGGCCCCAGCAGTCCAGAGTCTGCGCATGGCGGCATATGGATCACCTCTTTGCCACGTACAGGAGGGAGGCCTGGGCCCTACACTGGCTCCGCTAGAGCTCCACGACCTCAGCTATTTTCCCTGACCTTTGGCCCGTGCCCTCGTGTGTGTGTCATCCCGAGTTACACTTCTTCTCCGACCACTCTGAATCCGCCACCTGCGGATACATGAGCATGAAAATCAACATCTCTCACTGCCTGCAGTGTCACAGGTCACCAGGTGTCTAGGCTCAGGCTGACCTTGGCTGTCTTCTGCCCAGGCAAGGAGCCTAATCCTTCAAAGGCAACGAGGACATGTGGTCATTGGCCGACATTCATTCTTTCATCCACACAGCGGTCTAGATGAGGCTAAAGAGGCCAGGTAGGCCAGGTGAAGGCTGAGTGCGGGGCCTAAGGCTTCTTTCCCAATCACCATGGAGACAGCCACCGCAAGGCTGGCCGGAACTTCTGACGGGGACGGGTCACAAACACCCAGCCAATAGGAGAGGTCCAGCCTAAGCGGCCACTTCCGCAGTGCCCTCCATTTTACCCATGGACACACGACGGCCCCTTCTCTTTTGGGCCACAAAATCCAGGGCACCCAGGGAATCACCTCACAGTAGGCAGCCCCTGATGTGGACACGTTCCACACACTGGGCCGGCAGGCAGGTTCCACTTTTCCACTTACGCTAGGATATCAGTAGGCAAGGCGCCCTTCCTCAGCATCTATGGCCCCTCTGTGTATGTGTTCATTCGGAGAAATCTCTTCCTTCTGCCCCTGAGACACATCACAAGTATGAGGGGCCTGAGAGAGAGCCTAGACATGAAACGGGGGAGGCTTCTGGCTGTAGTGCTTCCCCGTGGGTAGAGAAGAGCAGGTAGTCTCTCTGGAAGGTCTTAGCTTCTGTTGACTGACATGGACAATACAGTAGGGGCGGACTCTGGCCAGGTGGAGCTTGTGGGCAGATGCAACCCCTCCGGCGACGAATAATTCCGCTGCTGCTTTGTATGGTGAAAACCTCCCCCCGCCAAGTGGGATGGGTAGAGAACACTGACCCACACCCTCCAGGGGCCTCTCCTGGGACTAAAGATCCCAACATGGTCTCAACGTCGTCACCCTCTCAGCACACACCTTTCCTGCACACGTAATCCTGCCTTTCTCCGGCAGGGCCCTATCCTACCAGGAAAAAAAGCAAGCCGCTCAAAAAGGCCGATGCCAGGGAAATCGAGGAAACACTGCCATTTTCCAAATTTTGGCTGTCTACATGTCCCCGCCTCCGCTGCAAGGCCGCGTATGTGGCCGGACTCCGAAGGCAAGGCCGAAATCCTGGCAGCCTGGGCCCCAGCAGCCCCATGGTTTATGGACGGGGGGACACGGATGACCTGTTCGCCACATACAGGAGGGATCCTTGGGCCCTTCACTGGCTCACCATTCAGCTCCACGACGTCCACTACCGGCCCTGGCCTTTGCTTTGGCTGGTGCCCCACGGAACGTGTGCTCCGGAGCCATGTTTCTCCACCCATCACTATCATTCTGCCACCAGGGGATGTGTGAGCGTGGGAGTCACCATTTGTCACTGGCAGCAGTGTCACAAGGCAGTAGACTTCCAGGTACCCGCTGACCTAGGCTGCCTTCTGCCCCAGGCAAGGTCCCCAATCCTTTATCCCAGATGCTGACACCCGGGCACTGGCGGACATTCATTTGGAGCAACACACAGGTCTGAGTGAGGGTCAGCGGGCCAGGTAGGTGAAGTCAAGGCCAGGTGGGCGGGGCTGAGGCTCCTTTGCCATCACCATAGAGACAGTCCCCCCACCGCAAGAGTGGGCGGAGCTTGTGATGGGCCTGCTGACAAGACTTGAGCCAATGGCAGAGATCCGGCCCGCCAGGCAGATGACACAGGGCCCTCCATTGTGACCTATGACACCTAGTGGCCACAGGATTTGAGCACACCCTGGGAAAGGCTACGCAGGCACAAGGGAGCCCCTGGTGCGGACTGCTTCAGGGCATTGGCACAGCAGGCCAGGTACCTCTTTCCCACTTTCCTCAGGATATCACTACGCAAGGCGTCCCCACTCAGCATCTCTTGCCTCTCTCTGTCTCTCTCTGCTTGTGTTCGTTCTCTGAAATCTCTTCCTTCTCCCCCTTGTCACTTCACACCTTGGAGTGCCTGACAGAGGGCCTAGAGACCAAAGAGCAAAGGGGGAAGCCCTCTGGCTCTACTGGTTGCCCATGGGTAGAGAAGATCTGCTAGTCTATCTGGAAGGTCTAGAGAGTAGCCATTGATTGGGTAGCCACATCACGGGCGGACCTGGCCAGGTGAAGCTTGCTGACATGCAGCAGCCTCTCCGGAGACTACTAATTCCGCGGAGAACATTCTATGCAAATACCCGGCTGAGTGCCATGGGCAGAAAACATTGACACATACCTGCCAGAGGTCTATCCTGGGTCTGAAGAGTCCACCCTGGTCTCCAGCCACTCATCATCTCAGCACACACTTTGCCTGCACACGTGGAATCCGCCTCTCTCCACGAATGCCTTCTCCTGCTAGGAAACACACGATGGCACTCAGCCAAAGGAGAGCACAGGCAAAGTCAACTGAAGCCTCCATTTTCAAGAGTTTGCCCTCTGCTGGGCCACAGCCTCCGCTGGCACAGTGCATGTGTGTCACTTCTCCGAAGACAAGGCCGCAATCCGGGCGTCCAGGGCCCCAGCAGTCCAGAGTCTGCGCATGGCGGCATATGGATCACCTCTTTGCCACGTACAGGAGGGAGGCCTGGGCCCTACACTGGCTCCGCTAGAGCTCCACGACCTCAGCTATTTTCCCTGACCTTTGGCCCGTGCCCTCGTGTGTGTGTCATCCCGAGTTACACTTCTTCTCCGACCACTCTGAATCCGCCACCTGCGGATACATGAGCATGAAAATCAACATCTCTCACTGCCTGCAGTGTCACAGGTCACCAGGTGTCTAGGCTCAGGCTGACCTTGGCTGTCTTCTGCCCAGGCAAGGAGCCTAATCCTTCAAAGGCAACGAGGACATGTGGTCATTGGCCGACATTCATTCTTTCATCCACACAGCGGTCTAGATGAGGCTAAAGAGGCCAGGTAGGCCAGGTGAAGGCTGAGTGCGGGGCCTAAGGCTTCTTTCCCAATCACCATGGAGACAGCCACCGCAAGGCTGGCCGGAACTTCTGACGGGGACGGGTCACAAACACCCAGCCAATAGGAGAGGTCCAGCCTAAGCGGCCACTTCCGCAGTGCCCTCCATTTTACCCATGGACACACGACGGCCCCTTCTCTTTTGGGCCACAAAATCCAGGGCACCCAGGGAATCACCTCACAGTAGGCAGCCCCTGATGTGGACACGTTCCACACACTGGGCTGGCAGGCAGTTTCCACCTTTCCACTTACGCTAGGATATCAGTAGGCAAGGCGCCCTTCCTCAGCATCTATGGCCCCTCTGTGTATGTGTTCATTCGGAGAAATCTCTTCCTTCTGCCCCTGAGACACATCACAAGTATGAGGGGCCTGAGAGAGAGCCTAGACATGAAACGGGGGAGGCTTCTGGCTGTAGTGCTTCCCCGTGGGTAGAGAAGAGCAGGTAGTCTCTCTGGAAGGTCTTAGCTTCTGTTGACTGACATGGACAATACAGTAGGGGCGGACTCTGGCCAGGTGGAGCTTGTGGGCAGATGCAACCCCTCCGGCGACGAATAATTCCGCTGCTGCTTTGTATGGTGAAAACCTCCCCCGGCCAAGTGGGATGGGTAGAGAACACTGACCCACACCCTCCAGGGGCCTCTCCTGAGACTAAAGATCCCAACATGGTCTCAACGTCGTCACCCTCTCAGCACACACCTTTCCTGCACACGTAATCCTGCCTTTCTCCGTCAGGGCCCTATCCTACCAGGAAAAAAAGCAAGCCGCTCAAAAAGGCCGATGCCAGGGAAATCGAGGAAACACTGCCATTTTCCAAATTTTGGCTGTCTACATGTCCCCGCCTCCGCTGCAAGGCCGCGTATGTGGCCGGGCTCCGAAGGCAAGGCCGAAATCCTGGCAGCCTGGGCCCCAGCAGTCCCATGGTTTATGGACGGGGGGACACGGATGACCTGTTCGCCACATACAGGAGGGATCCTTGGGCCCTTCACTGGCTCGCCATTCAGCTCCACGACGTCCACTACCGGCCCTGGCCTTTGCTTTGGCTGGTGCCCCACGGAACGTGTGCTCCGGAGCGATGTTTCTCCACCCATCACTATCATTCTGCCACCAGGGGATGTGGGAGTCACCATTTGTCACTGGCAGCAGTGTCACAAGGCAGTAGACTTCCAGGTACCCGCTGACCTAGGCTGCCTTCTGCCCCAGGCAAGGTCCCCAATCCTTTATCCCAGATGCTGACACCCGGGCACTGGCGGACATTCATTTGGAGCAACACACAGGTCTGAGTGAGGGTCAGCGGGCCAGGTAGGTGAAGTCAAGGCCAGGTGGGCGGGGCTGAGGCTCCTTTGCCATCACCATAGAGACAGTCCCCCCACCGCAAGAGTGGGCGGAGCTTGTGATGGGCCTGCTGACAAGACTTGAGCCAATGGCAGAGATCCGGCCCGCCAGGCAGATGACACAGGGCCCTCCATTGTGACCTATGACACCTAGTGGCCACAGGATTTGAGCACACCCTGGGAAAGGCTACGCAGGCACAAGGGAGCCCCTGGTGCGGACTGCTTCAGGGCATTGGCACAGCAGGCCAGGTACCTCTTTCCCACTTTCCTCAGGATATCACTACGCAAGGCGTCCCCACTCAGCATCTCTTGCCTCTCTCTGTCTCTCTCTGCTTGTGTTCGTTCTCTGAAATCTCTTCCTTCTCCCCCTTGTCACTTCACACCTTGGAGTGCCTGACAGAGGGCCTAGAGACCAAAGAGCAAAGGGGGAAGCCCTCTGGCTCTACTGGTTGCCCATGGGTAGAGAAGATCTGCTAGTCTATCTGGAAGGTCTAGAGAGTAGCCATTGATTGGGTAGCCACATCACGGGCGGACCTGGCCAGGTGAAGCTTGCTGACATGCAGCAGCCTCTCCGGAGACTACTAATTCCGCGGAGAACATTCTATGCAAATACCCGGCTGAGTGCCATGGGCAGAAAACATTGACACATACCTGCCAGAGGTCTATCCTGGGTCTGAAGAGTCCACCCTGGTCTCCAGCCACTCATCATCTCAGCACACACTTTGCCTGCACACGTGGAATCCGCCTCTCTCCACGAATGCCTTCTCCTGCTAGGAAACACACGATGGCACTCAGCCAAAGGAGAGCACAGGCAAAGTCAACTGAAGCCTCCATTTTCAAGAGTTTGCCCTCTGCTGGGCCACAGCCTCCGCTGGCACAGTGCATGTGTGTCACTTCTCCGAAGACAAGGCCGCAATCCGGGCGTCCAGGGCCCCAGCAGTCCAGAGTCTGCGCATGGCGGCATATGGATCACCTCTTTGCCACGTACAGGAGGGAGGCCTGGGCCCTACACTGGCTCCGCTAGAGCTCCACGACCTCAGCTATTTTCCCTGACCTTTGGCCCGTGCCCTCGTGTGTGTGTCATCCCGAGTTACACTTCTTCTCCGACCACTCTGAATCCGCCACCTGCGGATACATGAGCATGAAAATCAACATCTCTCACTGCCTGCAGTGTCACAGGTCACCAGGTGTCTAGGCTCAGGCTGACCTTGGCTGTCTTCTGCCCAGGCAAGGAGCCTAATCCTTCAAAGGCAACGAGGACATGTGGTCATTGGCCGACATTCATTCTTTCATCCACACAGCGGTCTAGATGAGGCTAAAGAGGCCAGGTAGGCCAGGTGAAGGCTGAGTGCGGGGCCTAAGGCTTCTTTCCCAATCACCATGGAGACAGCCACCGCAAGGCTGGCCGGAACTTCTGACGGGGACGGGTCACAAACACCCAGCCAATAGGAGAGGTCCAGCCTAAGCGGCCACTTCCGCAGTGCCCTCCATTTTACCCATGGACACACGACGGCCCCTTCTCTTTTGGGCCACAAAATCCAGGGCACCCAGGGAATCACCTCACAGTAGGCAGCCCCTGATGTGGACACGTTCGACACACTGGGCCGGCAGGCAGTTTCCACCTTTCCACTTACGCTAGGATATCAGTAGGCAAGGCGCCCTTCCTCAGCATCTATGGCCCCTCTGTGTATGTGTTCATTCGGAGAAATCTCTTCCTTCTGCCCCTGAGACACATCACAAGTATGAGGGGCCTGAGAGAGAGCCTAGACATGAAACGGGGGAGGCTTCTGGCTGTAGTGCTTCCCCGTGGGTAGAGAAGAGCAGGTAGTCTCTCTGGAAGGTCTTAGCTTCTGTTGACTGACATGGACAATACAGTAGGGGCGGACTCTGGCCAGGTGGAGCTTGTGGGCAGATGCAACCCCTCCGGCGACGAATAATTCCGCTGCTGCTTTGTATGGTGAAAACCTCCCCCCGCCAAGTGGGATGGGTAGAGAACACTGACCCACACCCTCCAGGGGCCTCTCCTGGGACTAAAGATCCCAACATGGTCTCAACGTCGTCACCCTCTCAGCACACACCTTTCCCGCACACGTAATCCTGCCTTTCTCCGGCAGGGCCCTATCCTACCAGGAAAAAAAGCAAGCCGCTCAAAAAGGCCGATGCCAGGGAAATCGAGGAAACACTGCCATTTTCCAAATTTTGGCTGTCTACATGTCCCCGCCTCCGCTGCAAGGCCGCGTATGTGGCCGGGCTCCGAAGGCAAGGCCGAAATCCTGGCAGCCTGGGCCCCAGCAGTCCCATGGTTTATGGACGGGGGGACACGGATGACCTGTTCGCCACATACAGGAGGGATCCTTGGGCCCTTCACTGGCTCGCCATTCAGCTCCACGACGTCCACTACCGGCCCTGGCCTTTGCTTTGGCTGGTGCCCCACGGAACTTGTGCTCCGGAGCGATGTTTCTCCACCCATCACTATCATTCTGCCACCAGGGGATGTGTGAGTGTGGGAGTCACCATTTGTCACTGGCAGCAGTGTCACAAGGCAGTAGACTTCCAGGTACCCGCTGACCTAGGCTGCCTTCTGCCCCAGGCAAGGTCCCCAATCCTTTATCCCAGATGCTGACACCCGGGCACTGGTGGACATTCATTTGGAGCAACACACAGGTCTGAGTGAGGGTCAGCGGGCCAGGTAGGTGAAGTCAAGGCCAGGTGGGCGGGGCTGAGGCTCCTTTGCCATCACCATAGAGACAGTCCCCCCACCGCAAGAGTGGGCGGAGCTTGTGATGGGCCTGCTGACAAGACTTGAGCCAATGGCAGAGATCCGGCCCGCCAGGCAGATGACACAGGGCCCTCCATTGTGACCTATGACACCTAGTGGCCACAGGATTTGAGCACACCCTGGGAAAGGCTACGCAGGCACAAGGGAGCCCCTGGTGCGGACTGCTTCAGGGCATTGGCACAGCAGGCCAGGTACCTCTTTCCCACTTTCCTCAGGATATCACTACGCAAGGCATCCCCACTCAGCATCTCTTGCCTCTCTCTGTCTCTCTCTGGATGTGTTCGTTCTCTGAAATCTCTTCCTTCTCCCCCTTGTCACTTCACACCTTGGAGTGCCTGACAGAGGGCCTAGCGACCAAAGAGCAAAGGGGGAAGGCCTCTGGCTCTACTGGTTGCCCATGGGTAGAGAAGATCTGCTAGTCTATCTGGAAGGTCTAGAGAGTAGCCATTGATTGGGGAGCCACATCACGGGCGGACCTGGCCAGGTGAAGCTTGCTGACATGCAGCAGCCTCTCCGGAGACTACTAATTCCGCAGAGAACATTCTATGCAAATACCCGGCTGAGTGGCATGGGCAGAAAACATTGACGCATACCTGCCAGAGGTCTATCATAGGTCTGAAGAGTCCAGCCTGGTCTCCAGCCACTCATCATCTCAGCACACACTTTGCCTGCACACATGGAATCCGCCTCTCTCCACGAATGCCTTCTCCTGCTAGGAAACACACGATGGCACTCAGCCAAAGGAGAGCACAGGCAAAGTCAACGGAAGCCTCCATTTTCAAGAGTTTGCCCTCTGCTGGGCCACAGCCTCCGCTGGCACAGTGCATGTGTGTCACTTCTCCGAAGACAAGGCCGCAATCCGGGCGTCCAGGTCCCCAGCAGTCCAGAGTCTGCGCATGGCGGCATATGGATCACCTCTTTGCCACGTACAGGAGGGAGGCCTGGGCCCTACACTGGCTCCGCTAGAGCTCCACGACCTCAGCTATTTTCCCTGACCTTTGGCCCGTGCCCTCGTGTGTGTGTCATCCCGAGTTACACTTCTTCTCCGACCACTCTGAATCCGCCACCTGCGGATACATGAGCATGAAAATCAACATCTCTCACTGCCTGCAGTGTCACAGGTCACCAGGTGTCTAGGCTCAGGCTGACCTTGGCTGTCTTCTGCCCAGGCAAGGAGCCTAATCCTTCAAAGGCAACGAGGACATGTGGTCATTGGCCGACATTCATTCTTTCATCCACACAGCGGTCTAGATGAGGCTAAAGAGGCCAGGTAGGCCAGGTGAAGGCTGAGTGCGGGGCCTAAGGCTTCTTTCCCAATCACCATGGAGACAGCCACCGCAAGGCTGGCCGGAACTTCTGACGGGGACGGGTCACAAACACCCAGCCAATAGGAGAGGTCCAGCCTAAGCGGCCACATCCGCAGTGCCCTCCATTTTACCCATGGACACACGACGGCCCCTTCTCTTTTGGGCCACAAAATCCAGGGCACCCAGGGAATCACCTCACAGTAGGCAGCCCCTGATGTGGACACGTTCCACACACTGGGCCGGCAGGCAGGTTCCACTTTTCCACTTACGCTAGGATATCAGTAGGCAAGGCGCCCTTCCTCAGCATCTATGGCCCCTCTGTGTATGTGTTCATTCGGAGAAATCTCTTCCTTCTGCCCCTGAGACACATCACAAGTATGAGGGGCCTGAGAGAGAGCCTAGACATGAAACGGGGGAGGCTTCTGGCTGTAGTGCTTCCCCGTGGGTAGAGAAGAGCAGGTAGTCTCTCTGGAAGGTCTTAGCTTCTGTTGACTGACATGGACAATACAGTAGGGGCGGACTCTGGCCAGGTGGAGCTTGTGGGCAGATGCAACCCCTCCGGCGACGAATAATTCCGCTGCTGCTTTGTATGGTGAAAACCTCCCCCCGCCAAGTGGGATGGGTAGAGAACACTGACCCACACCCTCCAGGGGCCTCTCCTGAGACTAAAGATCCCAACATGGTCTCAACGTCGTCACCCTCTCAGCACACACCTATCCTGCACACGTAATCCTGCCTTTCTCCGGCAGGGCCCTATCCTACCAGGAAAAAAAGCAAGCCGCTCAAAAAGGCCGATGCCAGGGAAATCGAGGAAACACTGCCATTTTCCAAATTTTGGCTGTCTACATGTCCCCGCCTCCGCTGCAAGGCCGCGTATGTGGCCGGACTCCGAAGGCAAGGCCGAAATCCTGGCAGCCTGGGCCCCAGCAGCACCATGGTTTATGGACGGGGGGACACGGATGACCTGTTCGCCACATACAGGAGGGATCCTTGGGCCCTTCACTGGCTCACCATTCAGCTCCACGACGTCCACTACCGGCCCTGGCCTTTGCTTTGGCTGGTGCCCCACGGAACGTGTGCTCCGGAGCGATGTTTCTCCACCCATCACTATCATTCTGCCACCAGGGGATGTGTGAGCGTGGGAGTCACCATTTGTCACTGGCAGCAGTGTCACAAGGCAGTAGACTTCCAGGTACCCGCTGACCTAGGCTGCCTTCTGCCCCAGGCAAGGTCCCCAATCCTTTATCCCAGATGCTGACACCCGGGCACTGGCGGACATTCATTTGGAGCAACACACAGGTCTGAGTGAGGGTCAGCGGGCCAGGTAGGTGAAGTCAAGGCCAGGTGGGCGGGGCTGAGGCTCCTTTGCCATCACCATAGAGACAGTCCCCCCACCGCAAGAGTGGGCGGAGCTTGTGATGGGCCTGCTGACAAGACTTGAGCCAATGGCAGAGATCCGGCCCGCCAGGCAGATGACACAGGGCCCTCCATTGTGACCTATGACACCTAGTGGCCACAGGATTTGAGCACACCCTGGGAAAGGCTACGCAGGCACAAGGGAGCCCCTGGTGCGGACTGCTTCAGGGCATTGGCACAGCAGGCCAGGTACCTCTTTCCCACTTTCCTCAGGATATCACTACGCAAGGCGTCCCCACTCAGCATCTCTTGCCTCTCTCTGTCTCTCTCTGCTTGTGTTCGTTCTCTGAAATCTCTTCCTTCTCCCCCTTGTCACTTCACACCTTGGAGTGCCTGACAGAGGGCCTAGAGACCAAAGAGCAAAGGGGGAAGCCCTCTGGCTCTACTCGTTGCCCATGGGTAGAGAAGATCTGCTAGTCTATCTGGAAGGTCTAGAGAGTAGCCATTGATTGGGTAGCCACATCACGGGCGGACCTGGCCAGGTGAAGCTTGCTGACATGCAGCAGCCTCTCCGGAGACTACTAATTCAGCGGAGAACATTCTATGCAAATACCCGGCTGAGTGCCATGGGCAGAAAACATTGACACATACCTGCCAGAGGTCTATCCTGGGTCTGAAGAGTCCACCCTGGTCTCCAGCCACTCATCATCTCAGCACACACTTTGCCTGCACACGTGGAATCCGCCTCTCTCCACGAATGCCTTCTCCTGCTAGGAAACACACGATGGCACTCAGCCAAAGGAGAGCACAGGCAAAGTCAACTGAAGCCTCCATTTTCAAGAGTTTGCCCTCTGCTGGGCCACAGCCTCCGCTGGCACAGTGCATGTGTGTCACTTCTCCGAAGACAAGGCCGCAATCCGGGCGTCCAGGGCCCCAGCAGTCCAGAGTCTGCGCATGGCGGCATATGGATCACCTCTTTGCCACGTACAGGAGGGAGGCCTGGGCCCTACACTGGCTCCGCTAGAGCTCCACGACCTCAGCTATTTTCCCTGACCTTTGGCCCGTGCCCTCGTGTGTGTGTCATCCCGAGTTACACTTCTTCTCCGACCACTCTGAATCCGCCACCTGCGGATACATGAGCATGAAAATCAACATCTCTCACTGCCTGCAGTGTCACAGGTCACCAGGTGTCTAGGCTCAGGCTGACCTTGGCTGTCTTCTGCCCAGGCAAGGAGCCTAATCCTTCAAAGGCAACGAGGACATGTGGTCATTGGCCGACATTCATTCTTTCATCCACACAGCGGTCTAGATGAGGCTAAAGAGGCCAGGTAGGCCAGGTGAAGGCTGAGTGCGGGGCCTAAGGCTTCTTTCCCAATCACCATGGAGACAGCCACCGCAAGGCTGGCCGGAACTTCTGACGGGGACGGGTCACAAACACCCAGCCAATAGGAGAGGTCCAGCCTAAGCGGCCACTTCCGCAGTGCCCTCCATTTTACCCATGGACACACGACGGCCCCTTCTCTTTTGGGCCACAAAATCCAGGGCACCCAGGGAATCACCTCACAGTAGGCAGCCCCTGATGTGGACACGTTCGACACACTGGGCCGGCAGGCAGTTTCCACCTTTCCACTTACGCTAGGATATCAGTAGGCAAGGCGCCCTTCCTCAGCATCTATGGCCCCTCTGTGTATGTGTTCATTCGGAGAAATCTCTTCCTTCTGCCCCTGAGACACATCACAAGTATGAGGGGCCTGAGAGAGAGCCTAGACATGAAACGGGGGAGGCTTCTGGCTGTAGTGCTTCCCCGTGGGTAGAGAAGAGCAGGTAGTCTCTCTGGAAGGTCTTAGCTTCTGTTGACTGACATGGACAATACAGTAGGGGCGGACTCTGGCCAGGTGGAGCTTGTGGGCAGATGCAACCCCTCCGGCGACGAATAATTCCGCTGCTGCTTTGTATGGTGAAAACCTCCCCCGGCCAAGTGGGATGGGTAGAGAACACTGACCCACACCCTCCAGGGGCCTCTCCTGAGACTAAAGATCCCAACATGGTCTCAACGTCGTCACCCTCTCAGCACACACCTTTCCTGCACACGTAATCCTGCCTTTCTCCGTCAGGGCCCTATCCTACCAGGAAAAAAACAAGCCGCTCAAAAAGGCCGATGCCAGGGAAATCGAGGAAACACTGCCATTTTCCAAATTTTGGCTGTCTACATGTCCCCGCCTCCACTGCAAGGCCGCGTATGTGGCCGGGCTCCGAAGGCAAGGCCGAAATCCTGGCAGCCTGGGCCCCAGCAGTCCCATGGTTTATGGACGGGGGGACACGGATGACCTGTTCGCCACATACAGGAGAGATCCTTGGGCCCTTCACTGGCTCGCCATTCAGCTCCACGACGTCCACTACCGGCCCTGGCCTTTGCTTTGGCTGGTGCCCCACGGAACGTGTGCTCCGGAGCGATGTTTCTCCACCCATCACTATCATTCTGCCACCAGGGGATGTGTGAGTGTGGGTGTCACCATTTGTCACTGGCAGCAGTGTCACAAGGCAGTAGACTTCCAGGTACCCGCTGACCTAGGCTGCCTTCTGCCCCAGGCAAGGTCCCCAATCCTTTATCCCAGATGCTGACACCTGGGCACTGGCGGACATTCATTTGGAGCAACACACAGGTCTGAGTGAGGGTCAGCGGGCCAGGTAGGTGAAGTCAAGGCCAGGTGGGCGGGGCTGAGGCTCCTTTGCCATCACCATAGAGACAGTCCCCCCACCGCAAGAGTGGGCGGAGCTTGTGATGGGCCTGCTGACAAGACTTGAGCCAATGGCAGAGATCCGGCCCGCCAGGCAGATGACACAGGGCCCTCCATTGTGACCTATGACACCTAGTGGCCACAGGATTTGAGCACACCCTGGGAAAGGCTACGCAGGCACAAGGGAGCCCCTGGTGCGGACTGCTTCAGGGCATTGGCACAGCAGGCCAGGTACCTCTTTCCCACTTTCCTCAGGATATCACTACGCAAGGCGTCCCCACTCAGCATCTCTTGCCTCTCTCTGTCTCTCTCTGCTTGTGTTCGTTCTCTGAAATCTCTTCCTTCTCCCCCTTGTCACTTCACACCTTGGAGTGCCTTACAGAGGGCCTAGAGACCAAAGAGCAAAGGGAGAAGCCCTCTTTCTCTACTCGTTGCCCATGGGTAGAGAAGATCTGCTAGTCTATCTGGAAGGTCTAGAGAGTAGCCATTGATTGGGGAGCCACATCACGGGCGGACCTGGCCAGGTGAAGCTTGCTGACATGCAGCAGCCTCTCCGGAGACTACTAATTCCGCGGAGAACATTCTATGCAAATACCCGGCTGAGTGCCATGGGCAGAAAACATTGACACATACCTGCCAGAGGTCTATCCTGGGTCTGAAGAGTCCACCCTGGTCTCCAGCCACTCATCATCTCAGCACACACTTTGCCTGCACACGTGGAATCCGCCTCTCTCCACGAATGCCTTCTCCTGCTAGGAAACACACGATGGCACTCAGCCAAAGGAGAGCACAGGCAAAGTCAACGGAAGCCTCCATTTTCAAGAGTTTGCCCTCTGCTGGGCCACAGCCTCCGCTGGCACAGTGCATGTGTGTCACTTCTCCGAAGACAAGGCCGCAATCCGGGCGTCCAGGGCCCCAGCAGTCCAGAGTCTGCGCATGGCAGCATATGGATCACCTCTTTGCCACGTACAGGAGGGAGGCCTGGGCCCTACACTGGCTCCGCTAGAGCTCCACGACCTCAGCTATTTTCCCTGACCTTTGGCCCGTGCCCTCGTGTGTGTGTCATCCCGAGTTACACTTCTTCTCCGACCACTCTGAATCCGCCACCTGCGGATACATGAGCATGAAAATCAACATCTCTCACTGCCTGCAGTGTCACAGGTCACCAGGTGTCTAGGCTCAGGCTGACCTTGGCTGTCTTCTGCCCAGGCAAGGAGCCTAATCCTTCAAAGGCAACGAGGACATGTGGTCATTGGCCGACATTCATTCTTTCATCCACACAGCGGTCTAGATGAGGCTAAAGAGGCCAGGTAGGCCAGGTGAAGGCTGAGTGCGGGGCCTAAGGCTTCTTTCCCAATCACCATGGAGACAGCCACCGCAAGGCTGGCCGGAACTTCTGACGGGGACGGGTCACAAACACCCAGCCAATAGGAGAGGTCCAGCCTAAGCGGCCACTTCCGCAGTGCCCTCCATTTTACCCATGGACACACGACGGCCCCTTCTCTTTTGGGCCACAAAATCCAGGGCACCCAGGGAATCACCTCACAGTAGGCAGCCCCTGATGTGGACACGTTCCACACACTGGGCCGGCAGGCAGTTTCCACTTTTCCACTTACGCTAGGATATCAGTAGGCAAGGCGCCCTTCCTCAGCATCTATGGCCCCTCTGTGTATGTGTTCATTCGGAGAAATCTCTTCCTTCTGCCCCTGAGACACATCACAAGTATGAGGGGCCTGAGAGAGAGCCTAGACATGAAACGGGGGAGGCTTCTGGCTGTAGTGCTTCCCCGTGGGTAGAGAAGAGCAGGTAGTCTCTCTGGAAGGTCTTAGCTTCTGTTGACTGACATGGACAATACAGTAGGGGCGGACTCTGGCCAGGTGGAGCTTGTGGGCAGATGCAACCCCTCCGGCGACGAATAATTCCGCTGCTGCTTTGTATGGTGAAAACCTCCCCCGGCCAAGTGGGATGGGTAGAGAACACTGACCCACACCCTCCAGGGGCCTCTCCTGAGACTAAAGATCCCAACATGGTCTCAACGTCGTCACCCTCTCAGCACACACCTTTCCTGCACACGTAATCCTGCCTTTCTCCGTCAGGGCCCTATCCTACCAGGAAAAAAGCAAGCCGCTCAAAAAGGCCGATGCCAGGGAAATCGAGGAAACACTGCCATTTTCCAAATTTTGGCTGTCTACATGTCCCCGCCTCCGCTGCAAGGCCGCGTATGTGGCCGGGCTCCGAAGGCAAGGCCGAAATCCTGGCAGCCTGGGTCCCAGCAGTCCCATGGTTTATGGACGGGGGGGCACGGATGACCTGTTCGCCACATACAGGAGGGATCCTTGGGCCCTTCACTGGCTCGCCATTCAGCTCCACGACGTCCACTACCGGCCCTGGCCTTTGCTTTGGCTGGTGCCCCACGGAACGTGTGCTCCGGAGCGATGTTTCTCCACCCATCACTATCATTCTGCCACCAGGGGATGTGTGAGTGTGGGAGTCACCATTTGTCACTGGCAGCAGTGTCACAAGGCAGTAGACTTCCAGGTACCCGCTGACCTAGGCTGCCTTCTGCCCCAGGCAAGGTCCCCAATCCTTTATCCCAGATGCTGACACCCGGGCACTGGCGGACATTCATTTGGAGCAACACACAGGTCTGAGTGAGGGTCAGCGGGCCAGGTAGGTGAAGTCAAGGCCAGGTTGGAGGGGCTGAGGCTCCTTTGCCATCACCATAGAGACAGTCCCCCCACCGCAAGAGTGGGCGGAGCTTGTGATGGGCCTGCTGACAAGACTTGAGCCAATGGCAGAGATCCGGCCCGCCAGGCAGATGACACAGGGCCCTCCATTGTGACCTATGACACCTAGTGGCCACAGGATTTGAGCACACCCTGGGAAAGGCTACGCAGGCACAAGGGAGCCCCTGGTGCGGACTGCTTCAGGGCATTGGCACAGCAGGCCAGGTACCTCTTTCCCACTTTCCTCAGGATATCACTACGCAAGGCGTCCCCACTCAGCATCTCTTGCCTCTCTCTGTCTCTCTCTGCTTGTGTTCGTTCTCTGAAATCTCTTCCTTCTCCCCCTTGTCACTTCACACCTTGGAGTGCCTGACAGAGGGCCTAGAGACCAAAGAGCAAAGGGGGAAGGCCTCTGGCTCTACTGGTTGCCCATGGGCAGAGAAGATCTGCTAGTCTATCTGGAAGGTCTAGAGAGTAGCCATTGATTGGGGAGCCACATCACGGGCGGACCTGGCCAGGTGAAGCTTGCTGACATGCAGCAGCCTCTCCGGAGACTACTAATTCCGCGGAGAACATTCTATGCAAATACCCGGCTGAGTGCCATGGGCAGAAAACATTGACACATACCTGCCAGAGGTCTATCCTGGGTCTGAAGAGTCCACCCTGGTCTCCAGCCACTCATCATCTCAGCACACACTTTGCCTGCACACGTGGAATCCGCCTCTCTTCACGAATGCCTTCTCCTGCTAGGAAACACACGATGGCACTCAGCCAAAGGAGAGCACAGGCAAAGTCAACGGAAGCCTCCATTTTCAAGAGTTTGCCCTCTGCTGGGCCACAGCCTCCGCTGGCACAGTGCATGTGTGTCACTTCTCCGAAGACAAGGCCGCAATCCGGGCGTCCAGGGCCCCAGCAGTCCAGAGTCTGCGCATGGCGGCATATGGATCACCTCTTTGCCACGTACAGGAGGGAGGCCTGGGCCCTACACTGGCTCCGCTAGAGCTCCACGACCTCAGCTATTTTCCCTGACCTTTGGCCCGTGCCCTCGTGTGTGTGTCATCCCGAGTTACACTTCTTCTCCGACCACTCTGAATCCGCCACCTGCGGATACATGAGCATGAAAATCAACATCTCTCACTGCCTGCAGTGTCACAGGTCACCAGGTGTCTAGGCTCAGGCTGACCTTGGCTGTCTTCTGCCCAGGCAAGGAGCCTAATCCTTCAAAGGCAACGAGGACATGTGGTCATTGGCCGACATTCATTCTTTCATCCACACAGCGGTCTAGATGAGGCTAAAGAGGCCAGGTAGGCCAGGTGACGGCTGAGTGCGGGGCCTAAGGCTTCTTTCCCAATCACCATGGAGACAGCCACCGCAAGGCTGGCCGGAACTTCTGACGGGGACGGGTCACAAACACCCAGCCAATAGGAGAGGTCCAGCCTAAGCGGCCACTTCCGCACTGCCCTTCATTTTACCCATGGACACACGACGGCCCCTTCTCTTTTGGGCCACAAAATCCAGGGCACCCAGGGAATCACCTCACAGTAGGCAGCCCCTGATGTGGACACGTTCGACACACTGGGCCGGCAGGCAGTTTCCACTTTTCCACTTACGCTAGGATATCAGTAGGCAAGGCGCCCTTCCTCAGCATCTATGGCCCCTCTGTGTATGTGTTCATTCGGAGAAATCTCTTCCTTCTGCCCCTGAGACACATCACAAGTATGAGGGGCCTGAGAGAGAGCCTAGACATGAAACGGGGGAGGCTTCTGGCTGTAGTGCTTCCCCGTGGGTAGAGAAGAGCAGGTAGTCTCTCTGGAAGGTCTTAGCTTCTGTTGACTGACATGGACAATACAGTAGGGGCGGACTCTGGCCAGGTGGAGCTTGTGGGCAGATGCAACCCCTCCGGCGACGAATAATTCCGCTGCTGCTTTGTATGGTGAAAACCTCCCCCCGCCAAGTGGGATGGGTAGAGAACACTGACCCACACCCTCCAGGGGCCTCTCCTGGGACTAAAGATCCCAACATGGTCTCAACGTCGTCACCCTCTCAGCACACACCTTTCCCGCACACGTAATCCTGCCTTTCTCCGGCAGGGCCCTATCCTACCAGGAAAAAAAGCAAGCCGCTCAAAAAGGCCGATGCCAGGGAAATCGAGGAAACACTGCCATTTTCCAAATTTTGGCTGTCTACATGTCCCCGCCTCCGCTGCAAGGCCGCGTATGTGGCCGGGCTCCGAAGGCAAGGCCGAAATCCTGGCAGCCTGGGCCCCAGCAGTCCCATGGTTTATGGACGGGGGGACACGGATGACCTGTTCGCCACATACAGGAGGGATCCTTGGGCCCTTCACTGGCTCGCCATTCAGCTCCACGACGTCCACTACCGGCCCTGGCCTTTGCTTTGGCTGGTGCCCCACGGAACGTGTGCTCCGGAGCGATGTTTCTCCACCCATCACTATCATTCTGCCACCAGGGGATGTGTGAGTGTGGGAGTCACCATTTGTCACTGGCAGCAGTGTCACAAGGCAGTAGACTTACAGGTACCCGCTGACCTAGGCTGCCTTCTGCCCCAGGCAAGGTCCCCAATCCTTTATCCCAGATGCTGACACCCGGGCACTGGCGGACATTCATTTGGAGCAACACACAGGTCTGAGTGAGGGTCAGCGGGCCAGGTAGGTGAAGTCAAGGCCAGGTGGGCGGGGCTGAGGCTCCTTTGCCATCACCATAGAGACAGTCCCCCCACCGCAAGAGTGGGCGGAGCTTGTGATGGGCCTGCTGACAAGACTTGAGCCAATGGCAGAGATCCGGCCCGCCAGGCAGATGACACAGGGCCCTCCATTGTGACCTATGACACCTAGTGGCCACAGGATTTGAGCACACCCTGGGAAAGGCTACGCAGGCACAAGGGAGCCCCTGGTGCGGACTGCTTCAGGGCATTGGCACAGCAGGCCAGGTACCTCTTTCCCACTTTCCTCAGGATATCACTACGCAAGGCATCCCCACTCAGCATCTCTTGCCTCTCTCTGTCTCTCTCTGGATGTGTTCGTTCTCTGAAATCTCTTCCTTCTCCCCCTTGTCACTTCACACCTTGGAGTGCCTGACAGAGGGCCTAGCGACCAAAGAGCAAAGGGGGAAGGCCTCTGGCTCTACTGGTTGCCCATGGGTAGAGAAGATCTGCTAGTCTATCTGGAAGGTCTAGAGAGTAGCCATTGATTGGGGAGCCACATCACGGGCGGACCTGGCCAGGTGAAGCTTGCTGACATGCAGCAGCCTCTCCGGAGACTACTAATTCCGCAGAGAACATTCTATGCAAATACCCGGCTGAGTGGCATGGGCAGAAAACATTGACGCATACCTGCCAGAGGTCTATCATAGGTCTGAAGAGTCCAGCCTGGTCTCCAGCCACTCATCATCTCAGCACACACTTTGCCTGCACACATGGAATCCGCCTCTCTCCACGAATGCCTTCTCCTGCTAGGAAACACACGATGGCACTCAGCCAAAGGAGAGCACAGGCAAAGTCAACGGAAGCCTCCATTTTCAAGAGTTTGCCCTCTGCTGGGCCACAGCCTCCGCTGGCACAGTGCATGTGTGTCACTTCTCCGAAGACAAGGCCGCAATCCGGGCGTCCAGGGCCCCAGCAGTCCAGAGTCTGCGCATGGCGGCATATGGATCACCTCTTTGCCACGTACAGGAGGGAGGCCTGGGCCCTACACTGGCTCCGCTAGAGCTCCACGACCTCAGCTATTTTCCCTGACCTTTGGCCCGTGCCCTCGTGTGTGTGTCATCCCGAGTTACACTTCTTCTCCGACCACTCTGAATCCGCCACCTGCGGATACATGAGCATGAAAATCAACATCTCTCACTGCCTGCAGTGTCACAGGTCACCAGGTGTCTAGGCTCAGGCTGACCTTGGCTGTCTTCTGCCCAGGCAAGGAGCCTAATCCTTCAAAGGCAACGAGGACATGTGGTCATTGGCCGACATTCATTCTTTCATCCACACAGCGGTCTAGATGAGGCTAAAGAGGCCAGGTAGGCCAGGTGAAGGCTGAGTGCGGGGCCTAAGGCTTCTTTCCCAATCACCATGGAGACAGCCACCGCAAGGCTGGCCGGAACTTCTGACGGGGACGGGTCACAAACACCCAGCCAATAGGAGAGGTCCAGCCTAAGCGGCCACATCCGCAGTGCCCTCCATTTTACCCATGGACACACGACGGCCCCTTCTCTTTTGGGCCACAAAATCCAGGGCACCCAGGGAATCACCTCACAGTAGGCAGCCCCTGATGTGGACACGTTCCACACACTGGGCCGGCAGGCAGGTTCCACTTTTCCACTTACGCTAGGATATCAGTAGGCAAGGCGCCCTTCCTCAGCATCTATGGCCCCTCTGTGTATGTGTTCATTCGGAGAAATCTCTTCCTTCTGCCCCTGAGACACATCACAAGTATGAGGGGCCTGAGAGAGAGCCTAGACATGAAACGGGGGAGGCTTCTGGCTGTAGTGCTTCCCCGTGGGTAGAGAAGAGCAGGTAGTCTCTCTGGAAGGTCTTAGCTTCTGTTGACTGACATGGACAATACAGTAGGGGCGGACTCTGGCCAGGTGGAGCTTGTGGGCAGATGCAACCCCTCCGGCGACGAATAATTCCGCTGCTGCTTTGTATGGTGAAAACCTCCCCCCGCCAAGTGGGATGGGTAGAGAACACTGACCCACACCCTCCAGGGGCCTCTCCTGAGACTAAAGATCCCAACATGGTCTCAACGTCGTCACCCTCTCAGCACACACCTATCCTGCACACGTAATCCTGCCTTTCTCCGGCAGGGCCCTATCCTACCAGGAAAAAAAGCAAGCCGCTCAAAAAGGCCGATGCCAGGGAAATCGAGGAAACACTGCCATTTTCCAAATTTTGGCTGTCTACATGTCCCCGCCTCCGCTGCAAGGCCGCGTATGTGGCCGGACTCCGAAGGCAAGGCCGAAATCCTGGCAGCCTGGGCCCCAGCAGCCCCATGGTTTATGGACGGGGGGACACGGATGACCTGTTCGCCACATACAGGAGGGATCCTTGGGCCCTTCACTGGCTCACCATTCAGCTCCACGACGTCCACTACCGGCCCTGGCCTTTGCTTTGGCTGGTGCCCCACGGAACGTGTGCTCCGGAGCGATGTTTCTCCACCCATCACTATCATTCTGCCACCAGGGGATGTGTGAGCGTGGGAGTCACCATTTGTCACTGGCAGCAGTGTCACAAGGCAGTAGACTTCCAGGTACCCGCTGACCTAGGCTGCCTTCTGCCCCAGGCAAGGTCCCCAATCCTTTATCCCAGATGCTGACACCCGGGCACTGGCGGACATTCATTTGGAGCAACACACAGGTCTGAGTGAGGGTCAGCGGGCCAGGTAGGTGAAGTCAAGGCCAGGTGGGCGGGGCTGAGGCTCCTTTGCCATCACCATAGAGACAGTCCCCCCACCGCAAGAGTGGGCGGAGCTTGTGATGGGCCTGCTGACAAGACTTGAGCCAATGGCAGAGATCCGGCCCGCCAGGCAGATGACACAGGGCCCTCCATTGTGACCTATGACACCTAGTGGCCACAGGATTTGAGCACACCCTGGGAAAGGCTACGCAGGCACAAGGGAGCCCCTGGTGCGGACTGCTTCAGGGCATTGGCACAGCAGGCCAGGTACCTCTTTCCCACTTTCCTCAGGATATCACTACGCAAGGCGTCCCCACTCAGCATCTCTTGCCTCTCTCTGTCTCTCTCTGCTTGTGTTCGTTCTCTGAAATCTCTTCCTTCTCCCCCTTGTCACTTCACACCTTGGAGTGCCTGACAGAGGGCCTAGAGACCAAAGAGCAAAGGGGGAAGCCCTCTGGCTCTACTCGTTGCCCATGGGTAGAGAAGATCTGCTAGTCTATCTGGAAGGTCTAGAGAGTAGCCATTGATTGGGTAGCCACATCACGGGCGGACCTGGCCAGGTGAAGCTTGCTGACATGCAGCAGCCTCTCCGGAGACTACTAATTCAGCGGAGAACATTCTATGCAAATACCCGGCTGAGTGCCATGGGCAGAAAACATTGACACATACCTGCCAGAGGTCTATCCTGGGTCTGAAGAGTCCACCCTGGTCTCCAGCCACTCATCATCTCAGCACACACTTTGCCTGCACACGTGGAATCCGCCTCTCTCCACGAATGCCTTCTCCTGCTAGGAAACACACGATGGCACTCAGCCAAAGGAGAGCACAGGCAAAGTCAACTGAAGCCTCCATTTTCAAGAGTTTGCCCTCTGCTGGGCCACAGCCTCCGCTGGCACAGTGCATGTGTGTCACTTCTCCGAAGACAAGGCCGCAATCCGGGCGTCCAGGGCCCCAGCAGTCCAGAGTCTGCGCATGGCGGCATATGGATCACCTCTTTGCCACGTACAGGAGGGAGGCCTGGGCCCTACACTGGCTCCGCTAGAGCTCCACGACCTCAGCTATTTTCCCTGACCTTTGGCCCGTGCCCTCGTGTGTGTGTCATCCCGAGTTACACTTCTTCTCCGACCACTCTGAATCCGCCACCTGCGGATACATGAGCATGAAAATCAACATCTCTCACTGCCTGCAGTGTCACAGGTCACCAGGTGTCTAGGCTCAGGCTGACCTTGGCTGTCTTCTGCCCAGGCAAGGAGCCTAATCCTTCAAAGGCAACGAGGACATGTGGTCATTGGCCGACATTCATTCTTTCATCCACACAGCGGTCTAGATGAGGCTAAAGAGGCCAGGTAGGCCAGGTGAAGGCTGAGTGCGGGGCCTAAGGCTTCTTTCCCAATCACCATGGAGACAGCCACCGCAAGGCTGGCCGGAACTTCTGACGGGGACGGGTCACAAACACCCAGCCAATAGGAGAGGTCCAGCCTAAGCGGCCACTTCCGCAGTGCCCTCCATTTTACCCATGGACACACGACGGCCCCTTCTCTTTTGGGCCACAAAATCCAGGGCACCCAGGGAATCACCTCACAGTAGGCAGCCCCTGATGTGGACACGTTCGACACACTGGGCCGGCAGGCAGTTTCCACCTTTCCACTTACGCTAGGATATCAGTAGGCAAGGCGCCCTTCCTCAGCATCTATGGCCCCTCTGTGTATGTGTTCATTCGGAGAAATCTCTTCCTTCTGCCCCTGAGACACATCACAAGTATGAGGGGCCTGAGAGAGAGCCTAGACATGAAACGGGGGAGGCTTCTGGCTGTAGTGCTTCCCCGTGGGTAGAGAAGAGCAGGTAGTCTCTCTGGAAGGTCTTAGCTTCTGTTGACTGACATGGACAATACAGTAGGGGCGGACTCTGGCCAGGTGGAGCTTGTGGGCAGATGCAACCCCTCCGGCGACGAATAATTCCGCTGCTGCTTTGTATGGTGAAAACCTCCCCCGGCCAAGTGGGATGGGTAGAGAACACTGACCCACACCCTCCAGGGGCCTCTCCTGAGACTAAAGATCCCAACATGGTCTCAACGTCGTCACCCTCTCAGCACACACCTTTCCTGCACACGTAATCCTGCCTTTCTCCGTCAGGGCCCTATCCTACCAGGAAAAAAACAAGCCGCTCAAAAAGGCCGATGCCAGGGAAATCGAGGAAACACTGCCATTTTCCAAATTTTGGCTGTCTACATGTCCCCGCCTCCACTGCAAGGCCGCGTATGTGGCCGGGCTCCGAAGGCAAGGCCGAAATCCTGGCAGCCTGGGCCCCAGCAGTCCCATGGTTTATGGACGGGGGGACACGGATGACCTGTTCGCCACATACAGGAGAGATCCTTGGGCCCTTCACTGGCTCGCCATTCAGCTCCACGACGTCCACTACCGGCCCTGGCCTTTGCTTTGGCTGGTGCCCCACGGAACGTGTGCTCCGGAGCGATGTTTCTCCACCCATCACTATCATTCTGCCACCAGGGGATGTGTGAGTGTGGGTGTCACCATTTGTCACTGGCAGCAGTGTCACAAGGCAGTAGACTTCCAGGTACCCGCTGACCTAGGCTGCCTTCTGCCCCAGGCAAGGTCCCCAATCCTTTATCCCAGATGCTGACACCTGGGCACTGGCGGACATTCATTTGGAGCAACACACAGGTCTGAGTGAGGGTCAGCGGGCCAGGTAGGTGAAGTCAAGGCCAGGTGGGCGGGGCTGAGGCTCCTTTGCCATCACCATAGAGACAGTCCCCCCACCGCAAGAGTGGGCGGAGCTTGTGATGGGCCTGCTGACAAGACTTGAGCCAATGGCAGAGATCCGGCCCGCCAGGCAGATGACACAGGGCCCTCCATTGTGACCTATGACACCTAGTGGCCACAGGATTTGAGCACACCCTGGGAAAGGCTACGCAGGCACAAGGGAGCCCCTGGTGCGGACTGCTTCAGGGCATTGGCACAGCAGGCCAGGTACCTCTTTCCCACTTTCCTCAGGATATCACTACGCAAGGCGTCCCCACTCAGCATCTCTTGCCTCTCTCTGTCTCTCTCTGCTTGTGTTCGTTCTCTGAAATCTCTTCCTTCTCCCCCTTGTCACTTCACACCTTGGAGTGCCTTACAGAGGGCCTAGAGACCAAAGAGCAAAGGGAGAAGCCCTCTTTCTCTACTCGTTGCCCATGGGTAGAGAAGATCTGCTAGTCTATCTGGAAGGTCTAGAGAGTAGCCATTGATTGGGGAGCCACATCACGGGCGGACCTGGCCAGGTGAAGCTTGCTGACATGCAGCAGCCTCTCCGGAGACTACTAATTCCGCGGAGAACATTCTATGCAAATACCCGGCTGAGTGCCATGGGCAGAAAACATTGACACATACCTGCCAGAGGTCTATCCTGGGTCTGAAGAGTCCACCCTGGTCTCCAGCCACTCATCATCTCAGCACACACTTTGCCTGCACACGTGGAATCCGCCTCTCTCCACGAATGCCTTCTCCTGCTAGGAAACACACGATGGCACTCAGCCAAAGGAGAGCACAGGCAAAGTCAACGGAAGCCTCCATTTTCAAGAGTTTGCCCTCTGCTGGGCCACAGCCTCCGCTGGCACAGTGCATGTGTGTCACTTCTCCGAAGACAAGGCCGCAATCCGGGCGTCCAGGGCCCCAGCAGTCCAGAGTCTGCGCATGGCAGCATATGGATCACCTCTTTGCCACGTACAGGAGGGAGGCCTGGGCCCTACACTGGCTCCGCTAGAGCTCCACGACCTCAGCTATTTTCCCTGACCTTTGGCCCGTGCCCTCGTGTGTGTGTCATCCCGAGTTACACTTCTTCTCCGACCACTCTGAATCCGCCACCTGCGGATACATGAGCATGAAAATCAACATCTCTCACTGCCTGCAGTGTCACAGGTCACCAGGTGTCTAGGCTCAGGCTGACCTTGGCTGTCTTCTGCCCAGGCAAGGAGCCTAATCCTTCAAAGGCAACGAGGACATGTGGTCATTGGCCGACATTCATTCTTTCATCCACACAGCGGTCTAGATGAGGCTAAAGAGGCCAGGTAGGCCAGGTGAAGGCTGAGTGCGGGGCCTAAGGCTTCTTTCCCAATCACCATGGAGACAGCCACCGCAAGGCTGGCCGGAACTTCTGACGGGGACGGGTCACAAACACCCAGCCAATAGGAGAGGTCCAGCCTAAGCGGCCACTTCCGCAGTGCCCTCCATTTTACCCATGGACACACGACGGCCCCTTCTCTTTTGGGCCACAAAATCCAGGGCACCCAGGGAATCACCTCACAGTAGGCAGCCCCTGATGTGGACACGTTCCACACACTGGGCCGGCAGGCAGTTTCCACTTTTCCACTTACGCTAGGATATCAGTAGGCAAGGCGCCCTTCCTCAGCATCTATGGCCCCTCTGTGTATGTGTTCATTCGGAGAAATCTCTTCCTTCTGCCCCTGAGACACATCACAAGTATGAGGGGCCTGAGAGAGAGCCTAGACATGAAACGGGGGAGGCTTCTGGCTGTAGTGCTTCCCCGTGGGTAGAGAAGAGCAGGTAGTCTCTCTGGAAGGTCTTAGCTTCTGTTGACTGACATGGACAATACAGTAGGGGCGGACTCTGGCCAGGTGGAGCTTGTGGGCAGATGCAACCCCTCCGGCGACGAATAATTCCGCTGCTGCTTTGTATGGTGAAAACCTCCCCCGGCCAAGTGGGATGGGTAGAGAACACTGACCCACACCCTCCAGGGGCCTCTCCTGAGACTAAAGATCCCAACATGGTCTCAACGTCGTCACCCTCTCAGCACACACCTTTCCTGCACACGTAATCCTGCCTTTCTCCGTCAGGGCCCTATCCTACCAGGAAAAAAGCAAGCCGCTCAAAAAGGCCGATGCCAGGGAAATCGAGGAAACACTGCCATTTTCCAAATTTTGGCTGTCTACATGTCCCCGCCTCCGCTGCAAGGCCGCGTATGTGGCCGGGCTCCGAAGGCAAGGCCGAAATCCTGGCAGCCTGGGTCCCAGCAGTCCCATGGTTTATGGACGGGGGGGCACGGATGACCTGTTCGCCACATACAGGAGGGATCCTTGGGCCCTTCACTGGCTCGCCATTCAGCTCCACGACGTCCACTACCGGCCCTGGCCTTTGCTTTGGCTGGTGCCCCACGGAACGTGTGCTCCGGAGCGATGTTTCTCCACCCATCACTATCATTCTGCCACCAGGGGATGTGTGAGTGTGGGAGTCACCATTTGTCACTGGCAGCAGTGTCACAAGGCAGTAGACTTCCAGGTACCCGCTGACCTAGGCTGCCTTCTGCCCCAGGCAAGGTCCCCAATCCTTTATCCCAGATGCTGACACCCGGGCACTGGCGGACATTCATTTGGAGCAACACACAGGTCTGAGTGAGGGTCAGCGGGCCAGGTAGGTGAAGTCAAGGCCAGGTTGGAGGGGCTGAGGCTCCTTTGCCATCACCATAGAGACAGTCCCCCCACCGCAAGAGTGGGCGGAGCTTGTGATGGGCCTGCTGACAAGACTTGAGCCAATGGCAGAGATCCGGCCCGCCAGGCAGATGACACAGGGCCCTCCATTGTGACCTATGACACCTAGTGGCCACAGGATTTGAGCACACCCTGGGAAAGGCTACGCAGGCACAAGGGAGCCCCTGGTGCGGACTGCTTCAGGGCATTGGCACAGCAGGCCAGGTACCTCTTTCCCACTTTCCTCAGGATATCACTACGCAAGGCGTCCCCACTCAGCATCTCTTGCCTCTCTCTGTCTCTCTCTGCTTGTGTTCGTTCTCTGAAATCTCTTCCTTCTCCCCCTTGTCACTTCACACCTTGGAGTGCCTGACAGAGGGCCTAGAGACCAAAGAGCAAAGGGGGAAGGCCTCTGGCTCTACTGGTTGCCCATGGGCAGAGAAGATCTGCTAGTCTATCTGGAAGGTCTAGAGAGTAGCCATTGATTGGGGAGCCACATCACGGGCGGACCTGGCCAGGTGAAGCTTGCTGACATGCAGCAGCCTCTCCGGAGACTACTAATTCCGCGGAGAACATTCTATGCAAATACCCGGCTGAGTGCCATGGGCAGAAAACATTGACACATACCTGCCAGAGGTCTATCCTGGGTCTGAAGAGTCCACCCTGGTCTCCAGCCACTCATCATCTCAGCACACACTTTGCCTGCACACGTGGAATCCGCCTCTCTTCACGAATGCCTTCTCCTGCTAGGAAACACACGATGGCACTCAGCCAAAGGAGAGCACAGGCAAAGTCAACGGAAGCCTCCATTTTCAAGAGTTTGCCCTCTGCTGGGCCACAGCCTCCGCTGGCACAGTGCATGTGTGTCACTTCTCCGAAGACAAGGCCGCAATCCGGGTGTCCAGGGCCCCAGCAGTCCAGAGTCTGCGCATGGCGGCATATGGATCACCTCTTTGCCACGTACAGGAGGGAGGCCTGGGCCCTACACTGGCTCCGCTAGAGCTCCACGACCTCAGCTATTTTCCCTGACCTTTGGCCCGTGCCCTCGTGTGTGTGTCATCCCGAGTTACACTTCTTCTCCGACCACTCTGAATCCGCCACCTGCGGATACATGAGCATGAAAATCAACATCTCTCACTGCCTGCAGTGTCACAGGTCACCAGGTGTCTAGGCTCAGGCTGACCTTGGCTGTCTTCTGCCCAGGCAAGGAGCCTAATCCTTCAAAGGCAACGAGGACATGTGGTCATTGGCCGACATTCATTCTTTCATCCACACAGCGGTCTAGATGAGGCTAAAGAGGCCAGGTAGGCCAGGTGACGGCTGAGTGCGGGGCCTAAGGCTTCTTTCCCAATCACCATGGAGACAGCCACCGCAAGGCTGGCCGGAACTTCTGACGGGGACGGGTCACAAACACCCAGCCAATAGGAGAGGTCCAGCCTAAGCGGCCACTTCCGCAGTGCCCTCCATTTTACCCATGGACACACGACGGCCCCTTCTCTTTTGGGCCACAAAATCCAGGGCACCCAGGGAATCACCTCACAGTAGGCAGCCCCTGATGTGGACACGTTCCACACACTGGGCCGGCAGGCAGTTTCCACTTTTCCACTTACGCTAGGATATCAGTAGGCAAGGCGCCCTTCCTCAGCATCTATGGCCCCTCTGTGTATGTGTTCATTCGGAGAAATCTCTTCCTTCTGCCCCTGAGACACATCACAAGTATGAGGGGCCTGAGAGAGAGCCTAGACATGAAACGGGGGAGGCTTCTGGCTGTAGTGCTTCCCCGTGGGTAGAGAAGAGCAGGTAGTCTCTCTGGAAGGTCTTAGCTTCTGTTGACTGACATGGACAATACAGTAGGGGCGGACTCTGGCCAGGTGGAGCTTGTGGGCAGATGCAACCCCTCCGGCGACGAATAATTCCGCTGCTGCTTTGTATGGTGAAAACCTCCCCCCGCCAAGTGGGATGGGTAGAGAACACTGACCCACACCCTCCAGGGGCCTCTCCTGGGACTAAAGATCCCAACATGGTCTCAACGTCGTCACCCTCTCAGCACACACCTTTCCCGCACACGTAATCCTGCCTTTCTCCGGCAGGGCCCTATCCTACCAGGAAAAAAAGCAAGCCGCTCAAAAAGGCCGATGCCAGGGAAATCGAGGAAACACTGCCATTTTCCAAATTTTGGCTGTCTACATGTCCCCGCCTCCGCTGCAAGGCCGCGTATGTGGCCGGGCTCCGAAGGCAAGGCCGAAATCCTGGCAGCCTGGGCCCCAGCAGCCCCATGGTTTATGGACGGGGGGACACGGATGACCTGTTCGCCACATACAGGAGGGATCCTTGGGCCCTTCACTGGCTCGCCATTCAGCTCCACGACGTCCACTACCGGCCCTGGCCTTTGCTTTGGCTGGTGCCCCACGGAACGTGTGCTCCGGAGCGATGTTTCTCCACCCATCACTATCATTCTGCCACCAGGGGATGTGTGAGTGTGGGAGTCACCATTTGTCACTGGCAGCAGTGTCACAAGGCAGTAGACTTACAGGTACCCGCTGACCTAGGCTGCCTTCTGCCCCAGGCAAGGTCCCCAATCCTTTATCCCAGATGCTGACACCCGGGCACTGGTGGACATTCATTTGGAGCAACACACAGGTCTGAGTGAGGGTCAGCGGGCCAGGTAGGTGAAGTCAAGGCCAGGTGGGCGGGGCTGAGGCTCCTTTGCCATCACCATAGAGACAGTCCCCCCACCGCAAGAGTGGGCGGAGCTTGTGATGGGCCTGCTGACAAGACTTGAGCCAATGGCAGAGATCCGGCCCGCCAGGCAGATGACACAGGGCCCTCCATTGTGACCTATGACACCTAGTGGCCACAGGATTTGAGCACACCCTGGGAAAGGCTACGCAGGCACAAGGGAGCCCCTGGTGCGGACTGCTTCAGGGCATTGGCACAGCAGGCCAGGTACCTCTTTCCCACTTTCCTCAGGATATCACTACGCAAGGCATCCCCACTCAGCATCTCTTGCCTCTCTCTGTCTCTCTCTGGATGTGTTCGTTCTCTGAAATCTCTTCCTTCTCCCCCTTGTCACTTCACACCTTGGAGTGCCTGACAGAGGGCCTAGCGACCAAAGAGCAAAGGGGGAAGGCCTCTGGCTCTACTGGTTGCCCATGGGTAGAGAAGATCTGCTAGTCTATCTGGAAGGTCTAGAGAGTAGCCATTGATTGGGGAGCCACATCACGGGCGGACCTGGCCAGGTGAAGCTTGCTGACATGCAGCAGCCTCTCCGGAGACTACTAATTCCGCACAGAACATTCTATGCAAATACCCGGCTGAGTGGCATGGGCAGAAAACATTGACGCATACCTGCCAGAGGTCTATCATAGGTCTGAAGAGTCCAGCCTGGTCTCCAGCCACTCATCATCTCAGCACACACTTTGCCTGCACACATGGAATCCGCCTCTCTCCACGAATGCCTTCTCCTGCTAGGAAACACACGATGGCACTCAGCCAAAGGAGAGCACAGGCAAAGTCAACGGAAGCCTCCATTTTCAAGAGTTTGCCCTCTGCTGGGCCACAGCCTCCGCTGGCACAGTGCATGTGTGTCACTTCTCCGAAGACAAGGCCGCAATCCGGGCGTCCAGGGCCCCAGCAGTCCAGAGTCTGCGCATGGCGGCATATGGATCACCTCTTTGCCACGTACAGGAGGGAGGCCTGGGCCCTACACTGGCTCCGCTAGAGCTCCACGACCTCAGCTATTTTCCCTGACCTTTGGCCCGTGCCCTCGTGTGTGTGTCATCCCGAGTTACACTTCTTCTCCGACCACTCTGAATCCGCCACCTGCGGATACATGAGCATGAAAATCAACATCTCTCACTGCCTGCAGTGTCACAGGTCACCAGGTGTCTAGGCTCAGGCTGACCTTGGCTGTCTTCTGCCCAGGCAAGGAGCCTAATCCTTCAAAGGCAACGAGGACATGTGGTCATTGGCCGACATTCATTCTTTCATCCACACAGCGGTCTAGATGAGGCTAAAGAGGCCAGGTAGGCCAGGTGAAGGCTGAGTGCGGGGCCTAAGGCTTCTTTCCCAATCACCATGGAGACAGCCACCGCAAGGCTGGCCGGAACTTCTGACGGGGACGGGTCACAAACACCCAGCCAATAGGAGAGGTCCAGCCTAAGCGGCCACATCCGCAGTGCCCTCCATTTTACCCATGGACACACGACGGCCCCTTCTCTTTTGGGCCACAAAATCCAGGGCACCCAGGGAATCACCTCACAGTAGGCAGCCCCTGATGTGGACACGTTCCACACACTGGGCCGGCAGGCAGTTTCCACTTTTCCACTTACGCTAGGATATCAGTAGGCAAGGCGCCCTTCCTCAGCATCTATGGCCCCTCTGTGTATGTGTTCATTCGGAGAAATCTCTTCCTTCTGCCCCTGAGACACATCACAAGTATGAGGGGCCTGAGAGAGAGCCTAGACATGAAACGGGGGAGGCTTCTGGCTGTAGTGCTTCCCCGTGGGTAGAGAAGAGCAGGTAGTCTCTCTGGAAGGTCTTAGCTTCTGTTGACTGACATGGACAATACAGTAGGGGCGGACTCTGGCCAGGTGGAGCTTGTGGGCAGATGCAACCCCTCCGGCGACGAATAATTCCGCTGCTGCTTTGTATGGTGAAAACCTCCCCCCGCCAAGTGGGATGGGTAGAGAACACTGACCCACACCCTCCAGGGGCCTCTCCTGAGACTAAAGATCCCAACATGGTCTCAACGTCGTCACCCTCTCAGCACACACCTATCCTGCACACGTAATCCTGCCTTTCTCCGGCAGGGCCCTATCCTACCAGGAAAAAAAGCAAGCCGCTCAAAAAGGCCGATGCCAGGGAAATCGAGGAAACACTGCCATTTTCCAAATTTTGGCTGTCTACATGTCCCCGCCTCCGCTGCAAGGCCGCGTATGTGGCCGGGCTCCGAAGGCAAGGCCGAAATCCTGGCAGCCTGGGCCCCAGCAGTCCCATGGTTTATGGACGGGGGGACACGGATGACCTGTTCGCCACATACAGGAGGGATCCTTGGGCCCTTCACTGGCTCACCATTCAGCTCCACGACGTCCACTACCGGCCCTGGCCTTTGCTTTGGCTGGTGCCCCACGGAACGTGTGCTCCGGAGCGATGTTTCTCCACCCATCACTATCATTCTGCCACCAGGGGATGTGTGAGCGTGGGAGTCACCATTTGTCACTGGCAGCAGTGTCACAAGGCAGTAGACTTCCAGGTACCCGCTGACCTAGGCTGCCTTCTGCCCCAGGCAAGGTCCCCAATCCTTTATCCCAGATGCTGACACCCGGGCACTGGCGGACATTCATTTGGAGCAACACACAGGTCTGAGTGAGGGTCAGCGGGCCAGGTAGGTGAAGTCAAGGCCAGGTGGGCGGGGCTGAGGCTCCTTTGCCATCACCATAGAGACAGTCCCCCCACCGCAAGAGTGGGCGGAGCTTGTGATGGGCCTGCTGACAAGACTTGAGCCAATGGCAGAGATCCGGCCCGCCAGGCAGATGACACAGGGCCCTCCATTGTGACCTATGACACCTAGTGGCCACAGGATTTGAGCACACCCTGGGAAAGGCTACGCAGGCACAAGGGAGCCCCTGGTGCGGACTGCTTCAGGGCATTGGCACAGCAGGCCAGGTACCTCTTTCCCACTTTCCTCAGGATATCACTACGCAAGGCGTCCCCACTCAGCATCTCTTGCCTCTCTCTGTCTCTCTCTGCTTGTGTTCGTTCTCTGAAATCTCTTCCTTCTCCCCCTTGTCACTTCACACCTTGGAGTGCCTGACAGAGGGCCTAGAGACCAAAGAGCAAAGGGGGAAGCCCTCTGGCTCTACTGGTTGCCCATGGGTAGAGAAGATCTGCTAGTCTATCTGGAAGGTCTAGAGAGTAGCCATTGATTGGGTAGCCACATCACGGGCGGACCTGGCCAGGTGAAGCTTGCTGACATGCAGCAGCCTCTCCGGAGACTACTAATTCAGCGGAGAACATTCTATGCAAATACCCGGCTGAGTGCCATGGGCAGAAAACATTGACACATACCTGCCAGAGGTCTATCCTGGGTCTGAAGAGTCCACCCTGGTCTCCAGCCACTCATCATCTCAGCACACACTTTGCCTGCACACGTGGAATCCGCCTCTCTCCACGAATGCCTTCTCCTGCTAGGAAACACACGATGGCACTCAGCCAAAGGAGAGCACAGGCAAAGTCAACTGAAGCCTCCATTTTCAAGAGTTTGCCCTCTGCTGGGCCACAGCCTCCGCTGGCACAGTGCATGTGTGTCACTTCTCCGAAGACAAGGCCGCAATCCGGGCGTCCAGGGCCCCAGCAGTCCAGAGTCTGCGCATGGCGGCATATGGATCACCTCTTTGCCACGTACAGGAGGGAGGCCTGGGCCCTACACTGGCTCCGCTAGAGCTCCACGACCTCAGCTATTTTCCCTGACCTTTGGCCCGTGCCCTCGTGTGTGTGTCATCCCGAGTTACACTTCTTCTCCGACCACTCTGAATCCGCCACCTGCGGATACATGAGCATGAAAATCAACATCTCTCACTGCCTGCAGTGTCACAGGTCACCAGGTGTCTAGGCTCAGGCTGACCTTGGCTGTCTTCTGCCCAGGCAAGGAGCCTAATCCTTCAAAGGCAACGAGGACATGTGGTCATTGGCCGACATTCATTCTTTCATCCACACAGCGGTCTAGATGAGGCTAAAGAGGCCAGGTAGGCCAGGTGAAGGCTGAGTGCGGGGCCTAAGGCTTCTTTCCCAATCACCATGGAGACAGCCACCGCAAGGCTGGCCGGAACTTCTGACGGGGACGGGTCACAAACACCCAGCCAATAGGAGAGGTCCAGCCTAAGCGGCCACTTCCGCAGTGCCCTCCATTTTACCCATGGACACACGACGGCCCCTTCTCTTTTGGGCCACAAAATCCAGGGCACCCAGGGAATCACCTCACAGTAGGCAGCCCCTGATGTGGACACGTTCCACACACTGGGCCGGCAGGCAGTTTCCACTTTTCCACTTACGCTAGGATATCAGTAGGCAAGGCGCCCTTCCTCAGCATCTATGGCCCCTCTGTGTATGTGTTCATTCGGAGAAATCTCTTCCTTCTGCCCCTGAGACACATCACAAGTATGAGGGGCCTGAGAGAGAGCCTAGACATGAAACGGGGGAGGCTTCTGGCTGTAGTGCTTCCCCGTGGGTAGAGAAGAGCAGGTAGTCTCTCTGGAAGGTCTTAGCTTCTGTTGACTGACATGGACAATACAGTAGGGGCGGACTCTGGCCAGGTGGAGCTTGTGGGCAGATGCAACCCCTCCGGCGACGAATAATTCCGCTGCTGCTTTGTATGGTGAAAACCTCCCCCGGCCAAGTGGGATGGGTAGAGAACACTGACCCACACCCTCCAGGGGCCTCTCCTGAGACTAAAGATCCCAACATGGTCTCAACGTCGTCACCCTCTCAGCACACACCTTTCCTGCACACGTAATCCTGCCTTTCTCCGGCAGGGCCCTATCCTACCAGGAAAAAAACAAGCCGCTCAAAAAGGCCGATGCCAGGGAAATCGAGGAAACACTGCCATTTTCCAAATTTTGGCTGTCTACATGTCCCCGCCTCCGCTGCAAGGCCGCGTATGTGGCCGGGCTCCGAAGGCAAGGCCGAAATCCTGGCAGCCTGGGCCCCAGCAGTCCCATGCTTTATGGACGGGGGGACACGGATGACCTGTTCGCCACATACAGGAGGGATCCTTGGGCCCTTCACTGGCTCGCCATTCAGCTCCACGACGTCCACTACCGGCCCTGGCCTTTGCTTTGGCTGGTGCCCCACGGAACGTGTGCTCCGGAGCGATGTTTCTCCACCCATCACTATCATTCTGCCACCAGGGGATGTGGGAGTCACCATTTGTCACTGGCAGCAGTGTCACAAGGCAGTAGACTTCCAGGTACCCGCTGACCTAGGCTGCCTTCTGCCCCAGGCAAGGTCCCCAATCCTTTATCCCAGATGCTGACACCCGGGCACTGGCGGACATTCATTTGGAGCAACACACAGGTCTGAGTGAGGGTCAGCGGGCCAGGTAGGTGAAGTCAAGGCCAGGTGGGCGGGGCTGAGGCTCCTTTGCCATCACCATAGAGACAGTCCCCCCACCGCAAGAGTGGGCGGAGCTTGTGATGGGCCTGCTGACAAGACTTGAGCCAATGGCAGAGATCCGGCCCACCAGGCAGATGACACAGGGCCCTCCATTGTGACCTATGACACCTAGTGGCCACAGGATTTGAGCACACCCTGGGAAAGGCTACGCAGGCACAAGGGAGCCCCTGGTGCGGACTGCTTCAGGGCATTGGCACAGCAGGCCAGGTACCTCTTTCCCACTTTCCTCAGGATATCACTACGCAAGGCGTCCCCACTCAGCATCTCTTGCCTCTCTCTGTCTCTCTCTGCTTGTGTACGTTCTCTGAAATCTCTTCCTTCTCCCCCTTGTCACTTCACACCTTGGAGTGCCTGACAGAGGGCCTAGAGACCAAAGAGCAAAGGGGGAAGGCCTCTGGCTCTACTGGTTGCCCATGGGTAGAGAAGATCTGCTAGTCTATCTGGAAGGTCTAGAGAGTAGCCATTGATTGGGTAGCCACATCACGGGCGGACCTGGCCAGGTGAAGCTTGCTGACATGCAGCAGCCTCTCCGGAGACTACTAATTCCGCGGAGAACATTCTATGCAAATACCCGGCTGAGTGCCATGGGCAGAAAACATTGACACATACCTGCCAGAGGTCTATCCTGGGTCTGAAGAGTCCACCCTGGTCTCCAGCCACTCATCATCTCAGCACACACTTTGCCTGCACACGTGGAATCCGCCTCTCTCCACGAATGCCTTCTCCTGCTAGGAAACACACGATGGCACTCAGCCAAAGGAGAGCACAGGCAAAGTCAACGGAAGCCTCCATTTTCAAGAGTTTGCCCTCTGCTGGGCCACAGCCTCCGCTGGCACAGTGCATGTGTGTCACTTCTCCGAAGACAAGGCCGCAATCCGGGTGTCCAGGGCCCCAGCAGTCCAGAGTCTGCGCATGGCGGCATATGGATCACCTCTTTGCCACGTACAGGAGGGAGGCCTGGGCCCTACACTGGCTCCGCTAGAGCTCCACGACCTCAGCTATTTTCCCTGACCTTTGGCCCGTGCCCTCGTGTGTGTGTCATCCCGAGTTACACTTCTTCTCCGACCACTCTGAATCCGCCACCTGCGGATACATGAGCATGAAAATCAACATCTCTCACTGCCTGCAGTGTCACAGGTCACCAGGTGTCTAGGCTCAGGCTGACCTTGGCTGTCTTCTGCCCAGGCAAGGAGCCTAATCCTTCAAAGGCAACGAGGACATGTGGTCATTGGCCGACATTCATTCTTTCATCCACACAGCGGTCTAGATGAGGCTAAAGAGGCCAGGTAGGCCAGGTGAAGGCTGAGTGCGGGGCCTAAGGCTTCTTTCCCAATCACCATGGAGACAGCCACCGCAAGGCTGGCCGGAACTTCTGACGGGGACGGGTCACAAACACCCAGCCAATAGGAGAGGTCCAGCCTAAGCGGCCACTTCCGCAGTGCCCTCCATTTTACCCATGGACACACGACGGCCCCTTCTCTTTTGGGCCACAAAATCCAGGGCACCCAGGGAATCACCTCACAGTAGGCAGCCCCTGATGTGGACACGTTCCACACACTGGGCCGGCAGGCAGGTTCCACTTTTCCACTTACGCTAGGATATCAGTAGGCAAGGCGCCCTTCCTCAGCATCTATGGCCCCTCTGTGTATGTGTTCATTCGGAGAAATCTCTTCCTTCTGCCCCTGAGACACATCACAAGTATGAGGGGCCTGAGAGAGAGCCTAGACATGAAACGGGGGAGGCTTCTGGCTGTAGTGCTTCCCCGTGGGTAGAGAAGAGCAGGTAGTCTCTCTGGAAGGTCTTAGCTTCTGTTGACTGACATGGACAATACAGTAGGGGCGGACTCTGGCCAGGTGGAGCTTGTGGGCAGATGCAACCCCTCCGGCGACGAATAATTCCGCTGCTGCTTTGTATGGTGAAAACCTCCCCCCGCCAAGTGGGATGGGTAGAGAACACTGACCCACACCCGCCAGGGGCCTCTCCTGGGACTAAAGATCCCAACATGGTCTCAACGTCGTCACCCTCTCAACACACACCTTTCCTGCACACGTAATCCTGCCTTTCTCCGGCAGGGCCCTATCCTACCAGGAAAAAAAGCAAGCCGCTCAAAAAGGCCGATGCCAGGGAAATCGAGGAAACACTGCCATTTTCCAAATTTTGGCTGTCTACATGTCCCCGCCTCCGCTGCAAGGCCGCGTATGTGGCCGGGCTCCGAAGGCAAGGCCGAAATCCTGGCAGCCTGGGCCCCAGCAGTCCCATGGTTTATGGACGGGGGGACACGGATGACCTGTTCGCCACATACAGGAGGGATCCTTGGGCCCTTCACTGGCTCGCCATTCAGCTCCACGACGTCCACTACCGGCCCTGGCCTTTGCTTTGGCTGGTGCCCCACGGAACGTGTGCTCCGGAGCGATGTTTCTCCACCCATCACTATCATTCTGCCACCAGGGGATGTGTGAGTGTGGGAGTCACCATTTGTCACTGGCAGCAGTGTCACAAGGCAGTAGACTTCCAGGTACCCGCTGACCTAGGCTGCCTTCTGCCCCAGGCAAGGTCCCCAATCCTTTATCCCAGATGCTGACACCCGGGCACTGGCGGACATTCATTTGGAGCAACACACAGGTCTGAGTGAGGGTCAGCGGGCCAGGTAGGTGAAGTCAAGGCCAGGTGGGCGGGGCTGAGGCTCCTTTGCCATCACCATAGAGACAGTCCCCCCACCGCAAGAGTGGGCGGAGCTTGTGATGGGCCTGCTGACAAGACTTGAGCCAATGGCAGAGATCCGGCCCGCCAGGCAGATGACACAGGGCCCTCCATTGTGACCTATGACACCTAGTGGCCACAGGATTTGAGCACACCCTGGGAAAGGCTACGCAGGCACAAGGGAGCCCCTGGTGCGGACTGCTTCAGGGCATTGGCACAGCAGGCCAGGTACCTCTTTCCCACTTGCCTGAGGATATCACTACGCAAGGCGTCCCCACTCAGCATCTCTTGCCTCTCTCTGTCTCTCTCTGCTTGTGTTCGTTCTCTGAAATCTCTTCCTTCTCCCCCTTGTCACTTCACACCTTGGAGTGCCTGACAGAGGGCCTAGAGTCCAAAGAGCAAAGGGGGAAGCCCTCTGGCTCTACTGGTTGCCCATGGGTAGAGAAGATCTGCTAGTCTATCTGGAAGGTCTAGAGAGTAGCCATTGATTGGGTAGCCACATCACGGGCGGACCTGGCCAGGTGAAGCTTGCTGACATGCAGCAGCCTCTCCGGAGACTACTAATTCCGCGGAGAACATTCTATGCAAATACCCGGCTGAGTGCCATGGGCAGAAAACATTGACACATACCTGCCAGAGGTCTATCCTGGGTCTGAAGAGTCCACCCTGGTCTCCAGCCACTCATCATCTCAGCACACACTTTGCCTGCACACGTGGAATCCGCCTCTCTCCACGAATGCCTTCTCCTGCTAGGAAACACACGATGGCACTCAGCCAAAGGAGAGCACAGGCAAAGTCAACGGAAGCCTCCATTTTCAAGAGTTTGCCCTCTGCTGGGCCACAGCCTCCGCTGGCACAGTGCATGTGTGTCACTTCTCCGAAGACAAGGCCGCAATCCGGGCGTCCAGGGCCCCAGCAGTCCAGAGTCTGCGCATGGCGGCATACGGATCACCTCTTTGCCACGTACAGGAGGGAGGCCTGGGCCCTACACTGGCTCCGCTAGAGCTCCACGACCTCAGCTATTTTCCCTGACCTTTGGCCCGTGCCCTCGTGTGTGTGTCATCCCGAGTTACACTTCTTCTCCGACCACTCTGAATCCGCCACCTGCGGATACATGAGCATGAAAATCAACATCTCTCACTACCTGCAGTGTCACAGGTCACCAGGTGTCTAGGCTCAGGCTGACCTTGGCTGTCTTCTGCCCAGGCAAGGAGCCTAATCCTTCAAAGGCAACGAGGACATGTGGTCATTGGCCGACATTCATTCTTTCATCCACACAGCGGTCTAGATGAGTCTAAAGAGGCCAGGTAGGCCAGGTGAAGGCTGAGTGCGGGGCCTAAGGCTTCTTTCCCAATCACCATGGAGACAGCCACCGCAAGGCTGGCCGGAACTTCTGACGGGGACGGGTCACAAACACCCAGCCAATACGAGAGGTCCAGCCTAAGCGGCCACTTCCGCAGTGCCCTCCATTTTACCCATGGACACACGACGGCCCCTTCTCTTTTGGGCCACAAAATCCAGGGCACCCAGGGAATCACCTCACAGTAGGCAGCCCCTGATGTGGACACGTTCCACACACTGGGCCGGCAGGCAGGTTCCACTTTTCCACTTACGCTAGGATATCAGTAGGCAAGGCGCCCTTCCTCAGCATCTATGGCCCCTCTGTGTATGTGTTCATTCGGAGAAATCTCTTCCTTCTGCCCCTGAGACACATCACAAGTATGAGGGGCCTGAGAGAGAGCCTAGACATGAAACGGGGGAGGCTTCTGGCTGTAGTGCTTCCCCGTGGGTAGAGAAGAGCAGGTAGTCTCTCTGGAAGGTCTTAGCTTCTGTTGACTGACATGGACAATACAGTAGGGGCGGACTCTGGCCAGGTGGAGCTTGTGGGCAGATGCAACCCCTCCGGCGACGAATAATTCCGCTGCTGCTTTGTATGGTGAAAACCTCCCCCGGCCAAGTGGGATGGGTAGAGAACACTGACCCACACCCTCCAGGGGCCTCTCCTGAGACTAAAGATCCCAACATGGTCTCAACGTCGTCACCCTCTCAGCACACACCTTTCCTGCACACGTAATCCTGCCTTTCTCCGGCAGGGCCCTATCCTACCAGGAAAAAAAGCAAGCCGCTCAAAAAGGCCGATGCCAGGGAAATCGAGGAAACACTGCCATTTTCCAAATTTTGGCTGTCTACATGTCCCCGCCTCCGCTGCAAGGCCGCGTATGTAGCCGGGCTCCGAAGGCAAGGCCGAAATCCTGGCAGCCTGGGCCCCAGCAGTCCCATGCTTTATGGACGGGGGGACACGGATGACCTGTTCGCCACATACAGGAGGGATCCTTGGGCCCTTCACTGGCTCGCCATTCAGCTCCACGACGTCCACTACCGGCCCTGGCCTTTGCTTTGGCTGGTGCCCCACGGAACGTGTGCTCCGGAGCGATGTTTCTCCACCCATCACTATCATTCTGCCACCAGGGGATGTGTGAGTGTGGGAGTCACCATTTGTCACTGGCAGCAGTGTCACAAGGCAGTAGACTTCCAGGTACCCGCTGACCTAGGCTGCCTTCTGCCCCAGGCAAGGTCCCCAATCCTTTATCCCAGATGCTGACACCCGGGCACTGGCGGACATTCATTTGGAGCAACACACAGGTCTGAGTGAGGGTCAGCGGGCCAGGTAGGTGAAGTCAAGGCCAGGTGGGCGGGGCTGAGGCTCCTTTGCCATCACCATAGAGACAGTCCCCCCACCGCAAGAGTGGGCGGAGCTTGTGATGGGCCTGCTGACAAGACTTGAGCCAATGGCAGAGATCCGGCCCGCCAGGCAGATGACACAGGGCCCTCCATTGTGACCTATGACACCTAGTGGCCACAGGATTTGAGCACACCCTGGGAAAGGCTACGCAGGCACAAGGGAGCCCCTGGTGCGGACTGCTTCAGGGCATTGGCACAGCAGGCCAGGTACCTCTTTCCCACTTGCCTGAGGATATCACTACGCAAGGCGTCCCCACTCAGCATCTCTTGCCTCTCTCTGTCTCTCTCTGCTTGTGTTCGTTCTCTGAAATCTCTTCCTTCTCCCCCTTGTCACTTCACACCTTGGAGTGCCTGACAGAGGGCCTAGAGTCCAAAGAGCAAAGGGGGAAGCCCTCTGGCTCTACTGGTTGCCCATGGGTAGAGAAGATCTGCTAGTCTATCTGGAAGGTCTAGAGAGTAGCCATTGATTGGGTAGCCACATCACGGGCGGACCTGGCCAGGTGAAGCTTGCTGACATGCAGCAGCCTCTCCGGAGACTACTAATTCCGCGGAGAACATTCTATGCAAATACCCGGCTGAGTGCCATGGGCAGAAAACATTGACACATACCTGCCAGAGGTCTATCCTGGGTCTGAAGAGTCCACCCTGGTCTCCAGCCACTCATCATCTCAGCACACACTTTGCCTGCACACGTGGAATCCGCCTCTCTCCACGAATGCCTTCTCCTGCTAGGAAACACACGATGGCACTCAGCCAAAGGAGAGCACAGGCAAAGTCAACGGAAGCCTCCATTTTCAAGAGTTTGCCCTCTGCTGGGCCACAGCCTCCGCTGGCACAGTGCATGTGTGTCACTTCTCCGAAGACAAGGCCGCAATCCGGGCGTCCAGGGCCCCAGCAGTCCAGAGTCTGCGCATGGCGGCATACGGATCACCTCTTTGCCACGTACAGGAGGGAGGCCTGGGCCCTACACTGGCTCCGCTAGAGCTCCACGACCTCAGCTATTTTCCCTGACCTTTGGCCCGTGCCCTCGTGTGTGTGTCATCCCGAGTTACACTTCTTCTCCGACCACTCTGAATCCGCCACCTGCGGATACATGAGCATGAAAATCAACATCTCTCACTACCTGCAGTGTCACAGGTCACCAGGTGTCTAGGCTCAGGCTGACCTTGGCTGTCTTCTGCCCAGGCAAGGAGCCTAATCCTTCAAAGGCAACGAGGACATGTGGTCATTGGCCGACATTCATTCTTTCATCCACACAGCGGTCTAGATGAGTCTAAAGAGGCCAGGTAGGCCAGGTGAAGGCTGAGTGCGGGGCCTAAGGCTTCTTTCCCAATCACCATGGAGACAGCCACCGCAAGGCTGGCCGGAACTTCTGACGGGGACGGGTCACAAACACCCAGCCAATAGGAGAGGTCCAGCCTAAGCGGCCACTTCCGCAGTGCCCTCCATTTTACCCATGGACACACGACGGCCCCTTCTCTTTTGGGCCACAAAATCCAGGGCACCCAGGGAATCACCTCACAGTAGGCAGCCCCTGATGTGGACACGTTCCACACACTGGGCCGGCAGGCAGGTTCCACTTTTCCACTTACGCTAGGATATCAGTAGGCAAGGCGCCCTTCCTCAGCATCTATGGCCCCTCTGTGTATGTGTTCATTCGGAGAAATCTCTTCCTTCTGCCCCTGAGACACATCACAAGTATGAGGGGCCTGAGAGAGAGCCTAGACATGAAACGGGGGAGGCTTCTGGCTGTAGTGCTTCCCCGTGGGTAGAGAAGAGCAGGTAGTCTCTCTGGAAGGTCTTAGCTTCTGTTGACTGACATGGACAATACAGTAGGGGCGGACTCTGGCCAGGTGGAGCTTGTGGGCAGATGCAACCCCTCCGGCGACGAATAATTCCGCTGCTGCTTTGTATGGTGAAAACCTCCCCCCGCCAAGTGGGATGGGTAGAGAACACTGACCCACACCCTCCAGGGGCCTCTCCTGAGACTAAAGATCCCAACATGGTCTCAACGTCGTCACCCTCTCAGCACACACCTTTCCTGCACACGTAATCCTGCCTTTCTCCGGCAGGGCCCTATCCTACCAGGAAAAAAAGCAAGCCGCTCAAAAAGGCCGATGCCAGGGAAATCGAGGAAACACTGCCATTTTCCAAATTTTGGCTGTCTACATGTCCCCGCCTCCGCTGCAAGGCCGCGTATGTAGCCGGGCTCCGAAGGCAAGGCCGAAATCCTGGCAGCCTGGGCCCCAGCAGTCCCATGCTTTATGGACGGGGGGACACGGATGACCTGTTCGCCACATACAGGAGGGATCCTTGGGCCCTTCACTGGCTCGCCATTCAGCTCCACGACGTCCACTACCGGCCCTGGCCTTTGCTTTGGCTGGTGCCCCACGGAACGTGTGCTCCGGAGCGATGTTTCTCCACCCATCACTATCATTCTGCCACCAGGGGATGTGTGAGTGTGGGAGTCACCATTTGTCACTGGCAGCAGTGTCACAAGGCAGTAGACTTCCAGGTACCCGCTGACCTAGGCTGCCTTCTGCCCCAGGCAAGGTCCCCAATCCTTTATCCCAGATGCTGACACCCGGGCACTGGCGGACATTCATTTGGAGCAACACACAGGTCTGAGTGAGGGTCAGCGGGCCAGGTAGGTGAAGTCAAGGCCAGGTGGGCGGGGCTGAGGCTCCTTTGCCATCACCATAGAGACAGTCCCCCCACCGCAAGAGTGGGCGGAGCTTGTGATGGGCCTGCTGACAAGACTTGAGCCAATGGCAGAGATCCGGCCCGCCAGGCAGATGACACAGGGCCCTCCATTGTGACCTATGACACCTAGTGGCCACAGGATTTGAGCACACCCTGGGAAAGGCTACGCAGGCACAAGGGAGCCCCTGGTGCGGACTGCTTCAGGGCATTGGCACAGCAGGCCAGGTACCTCTTTCCCACTTGCCTGAGGATATCACTACGCAAGGCGTCCCCACTCAGCATCTCTTGCCTCTCTCTGTCTCTCTCTGCTTGTGTTCGTTCTCTGAAATCTCTTCCTTCTCCCCCTTGTCACTTCACACCTTGGAGTGCCTGACAGAGGGCCTAGAGTCCAAAGAGCAAAGGGGGAAGCCCTCTGGCTCTACTGGTTGCCCATGGGTAGAGAAGATCTGCTAGTCTATCTGGAAGGTCTAGAGAGTAGCCATTGATTGGGTAGCCACATCACGGGCGGACCTGGCCAGGTGAAGCTTGCTGACATGCAGCAGCCTCTCCGGAGACTACTAATTCCGCGGAGAACATTCTATGCAAATACCCGGCTGAGTGCCATGGGCAGAAAACATTGACACATACCTGCCAGAGGTCTATCCTGGGTCTGAAGAGTCCACCCTGGTCTCCAGCCACTCATCATCTCAGCACACACTTTGCCTGCACACGTGGAATCCGCCTCTCTCCACGAATGCCTTCTCCTGCTAGGAAACACACGATGGCACTCAGCCAAAGGAGAGCACAGGCAAAGTCAACGGAAGCCTCCATTTTCAAGAGTTTGCCCTCTGCTGGGCCACAGCCTCCGCTGGCACAGTGCATGTGTGTCACTTCTCCGAAGACAAGGCCGCAATCCGGGCGTCCAGGGCCCCAGCAGTCCAGAGTCTGCGCATGGCGGCATACGGATCACCTCTTTGCCACGTACAGGAGGGAGGCCTGGGCCCTACACTGGCTCCGCTAGAGCTCCACGACCTCAGCTATTTTCCCTGACCTTTGGCCCGTGCCCTCGTGTGTGTGTCATCCCGAGTTACACTTCTTCTCCGACCACTCTGAATCCGCCACCTGCGGATACATGAGCATGAAAATCAACATCTCTCACTACCTGCAGTGTCACAGGTCACCAGGTGTCTAGGCTCAGGCTGACCTTGGCTGTCTTCTGCCCAGGCAAGGAGCCTAATCCTTCAAAGGCAACGAGGACATGTGGTCATTGGCCGACATTCATTCTTTCATCCACACAGCGGTCTAGATGAGTCTAAAGAGGCCAGGTAGGCCAGGTGAAGGCTGAGTGCGGGGCCTAAGGCTTCTTTCCCAATCACCATGGAGACAGCCACCGCAAGGCTGGCCGGAACTTCTGACGGGGACGGGTCACAAACACCCAGCCAATAGGAGAGGTCCAGCCTAAGCGGCCACTTCCGCAGTGCCCTCCATTTTACCCATGGACACACGACGGCCCCTTCTCTTTTGGGCCACAAAATCCAGGGCACCCAGGGAATCACCTCACAGTAGGCAGCCCCTGATGTGGACACGTTCCACACACTGGGCCGGCAGGCAGGTTCCACTTTTCCACTTACGCTAGGATATCAGTAGGCAAGGCGCCCTTCCTCAGCATCTATGGCCCCTCTGTGTATGTGTTCATTCGGAGAAATCTCTTCCTTCTGCCCCTGAGACACATCACAAGTATGAGGGGCCTGAGAGAGAGCCTAGACATGAAACGGGGGAGGCTTCTGGCTGTAGTGCTTCCCCGTGGGTAGAGAAGAGCAGGTAGTCTCTCTGGAAGGTCTTAGCTTCTGTTGACTGACATGGACAATACAGTAGGGGCGGACTCTGGCCAGGTGGAGCTTGTGGGCAGATGCAACCCCTCCGGCGACGAATAATTCCGCTGCTGCTTTGTATGGTGAAAACCTCCCCCCGCCAAGTGGGATGGGTAGAGAACACTGACCCACACCCTCCAGGGGCCTCTCCTGAGACTAAAGATCCCAACATGGTCTCAACGTCGTCACCCTCTCAGCACACACCTTTCCTGCACACGTAATCCTGCCTTTCCCCGGCAGGGCCCTATCCTACCAGGAAAAAAAGCAAGCCGCTCAAAAAGGCCGATGCCAGGGAAATCGAGGAAACACTGCCATTTTCCAAATTTTGGCTGTCTACATGTCCCCGCCTCCGCTGCAAGGCCGCGTATGTAGCCGGGCTCCGAAGGCAAGGCCGAAATCCTGGCAGCCTGGGCCCCAGCAGTCCCATGCTTTATGGACGGGGGGACACGGATGACCTGTTCGCCACATACAGGAGGGATCCTTAGGCCCTTCACTGGCTCGCCATTCAGCTCCACGACGTCCACTACCGGCCCTGGCCTTTGCTTTGGCTGGTGCCCCACGGAACGTGTGCTCCGGAGCGATGTTTCTCCACCCATCACTATCATTCTGCCACCAGGGGATGTGTGAGTGTGGGAGTCACCATTTGTCACTGGCAGCAGTGTCACAAGGCAGTAGACTTCCAGGTACCTGCTGACCTAGGCTGCCTTCTGCCCCAGGCAAGGTCCCCAATCCTTTATCCCAGATGCTGACACCTGGGCACTGGCGGACATTCATTTGGAGCAACACACAGGTCTGAGTGAGGGTCAGCGGGCCAGGTAGGTGAAGTCAAGGCCAGGTGGGCGGGGCTGAGGCGCCTTTGCCATCACCATAGAGACAGTCCGCCCGCCGGAAGAGTGGGCGGAGCTTGTGATGGGCCTGCTGACAAGACTTGAGCCAATGGCAGAGATCCGGCCCACCAGGCAGATGACACAGGGCCCTCCATTGTGACCTATGACACCTAGTGGCCACAGGATTTGAGCACACCCTGGGAAAGGCTACGCAGGCACAAGGGAGCCCCTGGTGCGGACTGCTTCAGGGCATTGGCACAGCAGGCCAGGTACCTCTTTCCCACTTTCCTCAGGATATCACTACGCAAGGCGTCCCCACTCAGCATCTCTTGCCTCTCTCTGTCTCTCTCTGCTTGTGTTCGTTCTCTGAAATCTCTTCCTTCTCCCCCTTGTCACTTCACACCTTGGAGTGCCTGACAGAGGGCCTAGAGACCAAAGAGCAAAGGGGGAAGGCCTCTGGCTCTACTGGTTGCCCATGGGTAGAGAAGATCTGCTAGTCTATCTGGAAGGTCTAGAGAGTAGCCATTGATTGGGTAGCCACATCACGGGCGGACCTGGCCAGGTGAAGCTTGCTGACATGCAGCAGCCTCTCCGGAGACTACTAATTCCGCGGAGAACATTCTATGCAAATACCCGGCTGAGTGCCATGGGCAGAAAACATTGACACATACCTGCCAGAGGTCTATCCTGGGTCTGAAGAGTCCACCCTGGTCTCCAGCCACTCATCATCTCAGCACACACTTTGCCTGCACACGTGGAATCCGCCTCTCTCCACGAATGCCTTCTCCTGCTAGGAAACACACGATGGCACTCAGCCAAAGGAGAGCACAGGCAAAGTCAACTGAAGCCTCCATTTTCAAGAGTTTGCCCTCTGCTGGGCCACAGCCTCCGCTGGCACAGTGCATGTGTGTCACTTCTCCGAAGACAAGGCCGCAATCCGGGCGTCCAGGGCCCCAGCAGTCCAGAGTCTGCGCATGGCGGCATATGGATCACCTCTTTGCCACGTACAGGAGGGAGGCCTGGGCCCTACACTGGCTCCGCTAGAGCTCCACGACCTCAGCTATTTTCCCTGACCTTTGGCCCGTGCCCTCGTGTGTGTGTCATCCCGAGTTACACTTCTTCTCCGACCACTCTGAATCCGCCACCTGCGGATACATGAGCATGAAAATCAACATCTCTCACTGCCTGCAGTGTCACAGGTCACCAGGTGTCTAGGCTCAGGCTGACCTTGGCTGTCTTCTGCCCAGGCAAGGAGCCTAATCCTTCAAAGGCAACGAGGACATGTGGTCATTGGCCGACATTCATTCTTTCATCCACACAGCGGTCTAGATGAGGCTAAAGAGGCCAGGTAGGCCAGGTGAAGGCTGAGTGCGGGGCCTAAGGCTTCTTTCCCAATCACCATGGAGACAGCCACCGCAAGGCTGGCCGGAACTTCTGACGGGGACGGGTCACAAACACCCAGCCAATAGGAGAGGTCCAGCCTAAGCGGCCACTTCCGCAGTGCCCTCCATTTTACCCATGGACACACGACGGCCCCTTCTCTTTTGGGCCACAAAATCCAGGGCACCCAGGGAATCACCTCACAGTAGGCAGCCCCTGATGTGGACACGTTCCACACACTGGGCCGGCAGGCAGTTTCCACTTTTCCACTTACGCTAGGATATCAGTAGGCAAGGCGCCCTTCCTCAGCATCTATGGCCCCTCTGTGTATGTGTTCATTCGGAGAAATCTCTTCCTTCTGCCCCTGAGACACATCACAAGTATGAGGGGCCTGAGAGAGAGCCTAGACATGAAACGGGGGAGGCTTCTGGCTGTAGTGCTTCCCCGTGGGTAGAGAAGAGCAGGTAGTCTCTCTGGAAGGTCTTAGCTTCTGTTGACTGACATGGACAATACAGTAGGGGCGGACTCTGGCCAGGTGGAGCTTGTGGGCAGATGCAACCCCTCCGGCGACGAATAATTCCGCTGCTGCTTTGTATGGTGAAAACCTCCCCCCGCCAAGTGGGATGGGTAGAGAACACTGACCCACACCCGCCAGGGGCCTCTCCTGGGACTAAAGATCCCAACATGGTCTCAACGTCGTCACCCTCTCAACACACACCTTTCCTGCACACGTAATCCTGCCTTTCTCCGGCAGGGCCCTATCCTACCAGGAAAAAAAGCAAGCCGCTCAAAAAGGCCGATGCCAGGGAAATCGAGGAAACACTGCCATTTTCCAAATTTTGGCTGTCTACATGTCCCCGCCTCCGCTGCAAGGCCGCGTATGTGGCCGGGCTCCGAAGGCAAGGCCGAAATCCTGGCAGCCTGGGCCCCAGCAGTCCCATGCTTTATGGACGGGGGGACACGGATGACCTGTTCGCCACATACAGGAGGGATCCTTGGGCCCTTCACTGGCTCGCCATTCAGCTCCACGACGTCCACTACCGGCCCTGGCCTTTGCTTTGGCTGGTGCCCCACGGAACGTGTGCTCCGGAGCGATGTTTCTCCACCCATCACTATCATTCTGCCACCAGGGGATGTGTGAGTGTGGGAGTCACCATTTGTCACTGGCAGCAGTGTCACAAGGCAGTAGACTTCCAGGTACCCGCTGACCTAGGCTGCCTTCTGCCCCAGGCAAGGTCCCCAATCCTTTATCCCAGATGCTGACACCCGGGCACTGGCGGACATTCATTTGGAGCAACACACAGGTCTGAGTGAGGGTCAGCGGGCCAGGTAGGTGAAGTCAAGGCCAGGTGGGCGGGGCTGAGGCTCCTTTGCCATCACCATAGAGACAGTCCCCCCACCGCAAGAGTGGGCGGAGCTTGTGATGGGCCTGCTGACAAGACTTGAGCCAATGGCAGAGATCCGGCCCGCCAGGCAGATGACACAGGGGCCTCCATTGTGACCTATGACACCTAGTGGCCACAGGATTTGAGCACACCCTGGGAAAGGCTACGCAGGCACAAGGGAGCCCCTGGTGCGGACTGCTTCAGGGCATTGGCACAGCAGGCCAGGTACCTCTTTCCCACTTGCCTGAGGATATCACTACGCAAGGCGTCCCCACTCAGCATCTCTTGCCTCTCTCTGTCTCTCTCTGCTTGTGTTCGTTCTCTGAAATCTCTTCCTTCTCCCCCTTGTCACTTCACACCTTGGAGTGCCTGACAGAGGGCCTAGAGTCCAAAGAGCAAAGGGGGAAGCCCTCTGGCTCTACTGGTTGCCCATGGGTAGAGAAGATCTGCTAGTCTATCTGGAAGGTCTAGAGAGTAGCCATTGATTGGGTAGCCACATCACGGGCGGACCTGGCCAGGTGAAGCTTGCTGACATGCAGCAGCCTCTCCGGAGACTACTAATTCCGCGGAGAACATTCTATGCAAATACCCGGCTGAGTGCCATGGGCAGAAAACATTGACACATACCTGCCAGAGGTCTATCCTGGGTCTGAAGAGTCCACCCTGGTCTCCAGCCACTCATCATCTCAGCACACACTTTGCCTGCACACGTGGAATCCGCCTCTCTCCACGAATGCCTTCTCCTGCTAGGAAACACACGATGGCACTCAGCCAAAGGAGAGCACAGGCAAAGTCAACGGAAGCCTCCATTTTCAAGAGTTTGCCCTCTGCTGGGCCACAGCCTCCGCTGGCACAGTGCATGTGTGTCACTTCTCCGAAGACAAGGCCGCAATCCGGGCGTCCAGGGCCCCAGCAGTCCAGAGTCTGCGCATGGCGGCACATGGATCACCTCTTTGCCACGTACAGGAGGGAGGCCTGGGCCCTACACTGGCTCCGCTAGAGCTCCACGACCTCAGCTATTTTCCCTGACCTTTGGCCCGTGCCCTCGTGTGTGTGTCATCCCGAGTTACACTTCTTCTCCGACCACTCTGAATCCGCCACCTGCGGATACATGAGCATGAAAATCAACATCTCTCACTGCCTGCAGTGTCACAGGTCACCAGGTGTCTAGGCTCAGGCTGACCTTGGCTGTCTTCTGCCCAGGCAAGGAGCCTAATCCTTCAAAGGCAACGAGGACATGTGGTCATTGGCCGACATTCATTCTTTCATCCACACAGTGGTCTAGATGAGGCTAAAGAGGCCAGGTAGGCCAGGTGAAGGCTGAGTGCGGGGCCTAAGGCTTCTTTCCCAATCACCATGGAGACAGCCACCGCAAGGCTGGCCGGAACTTCTGACGGGGACGGGTCACAAACACCCAGCCAATAGGAGAGGTCCAGCCTAAGCGGCCACTTCCGCAGTGCCCTCCATTTTACCCATGGACACACGACGGCCCCTTCTCTTTTGGGCCACAAAATCCAGGGCACCCAGGGAATCACCTCACAGTAGGCAGCCCCTGATGTGGACACGTTCCACACACTGGGCCGGCAGGCAGGTTCCACTTTTCCACTTACGCTAGGATATCAGTAGGCAAGGCGCCCTTCCTCAGCATCTATGGCCCCTCTGTGTATGTGTTCATTCGGAGAAATCTCTTCCTTCTGCCCCTGAGACACATCACAAGTATGAGGGGCCTGAGAGAGAGCCTAGACATGAAACGGGGGAGGCTTCTGGCTGTAGTGCTTCCCCGTGGGTAGAGAAGAGCAGGTAGTCTCTCTGGAAGGTCTTAGCTTCTGTTGACTGACATGGACAATACAGTAGGGGCGGACTCTGGCCAGGTGGAGCTTGTGGGCAGATGCAACCCCTCCGGCGACGAATAATTCCGCTGCTGCTTTGTATGGTGAAAACCTCCCCCCGCCAAGTGGGATGGGTAGAGAACACTGACCCACACCCGCCAGGGGCCTCTCCTGGGACTAAAGATCCCAACATGGTCTCAACGTCGTCACCCTCTCAACACACACCTTTCCTGCACACGTAATCCTGCCTTTCTCCGGCAGGGCCCTATCCTACCAGGAAAAAAAGCAAGCCGCTCAAAAAGGCCGATGCCAGGGAAATCGAGGAAACACTGCCATTTTCCAAATTTTGGCTGTCTACATGTCCCCGCCTCCGCTGCAAGGCCGCGTATGTGGCCGGGCTCCGAAGGCAAGGCCGAAATCCTGGCAGCCTGGGCCCCAGCAGTCCCATGCTTTATGGACGGGGGGACACGGATGACCTGTTCGCCACATACAGGAGGGATCCTTGGGCCCTTCACTGGCTCGCCATTCAGCTCCACGACGTCCACTACCGGCCCTGGCCTTTGCTTTGGCTGGTGCCCCACGGAACGTGTGCTCCGGAGCGATGTTTCTCCACCCATCACTATCATTCTGCCACCAGGGGATGTGTGAGTGTGGGAGTCACCATTTGTCACTGGCAGCAGTGTCACAAGGCAGTAGACTTCCAGGTACCCGCTGACCTAGGCTGCCTTCTGCCCCAGGCAAGGTCCCCAATCCTTTATCCCAGATGCTGACACCCGGGCACTGGCGGACATTCATTTGGAGCAACACACAGGTCTGAGTGAGGGTCAGCGGGCCAGGTAGGTGAAGTCAAGGCCAGGTGGGCGGGGCTGAGGCTCCTTTGCCATCACCATAGAGACAGTCCCCCCACCGCAAGAGTGGGCGGAGCTTGTGATGGGCCTGCTGACAAGACTTGAGCCAATGGCAGAGATCCGGCCCGCCAGGCAGATGACACAGGGCCCTCCATTGTGACCTATGACCCCTAGTGGCCACAGGATTTGAGCACACCCTGGGAAAGGCTACGCAGGCACAAGGGAGCCCCTGGTGCGGACTGCTTCAGGGCATTGGCACAGCAGGCCAGGTACCTCTTTCCCACTTGCCTGAGGATATCACTACGCAAGGCGTCCCCACTCAGCATCTCTTGCCTCTCTCTGTCTCTCTCTGCTTGTGTTCGTTCTCTGAAATCTCTTCCTTCTCCCCCTTGTCACTTCACACCTTGCAGTGCCTGACAGAGGGCCTAGAGTCCAAAGAGCAAAGGGGGAAGCCCTCTGGCTCTACTGGTTGCCCATGGGTAGAGAAGATCTGCTAGTCTATCTGGAAGGTCTAGAGAGTAGCCATTGATTGGGTAGCCACATCACGGGCGGACCTGGCCAGGTGAAGCTTGCTGACATGCAGCAGCCTCTCCGGAGACTACTAATTCCGCGGAGAACATTCTATGCAAATACCCGGCTGAGTGCCATGGGCAGAAAACATTGACACATACCTGCCAGAGGTCTATCCTGGGTCTGAAGAGTCCACCCTGGTCTCCAGCCACTCATCATCTCAGCACACACTTTGCCTGCACACGTGGAATCCGCCTCTCTCCACGAATGCCTTCTCCTGCTAGGAAACACACGATGGCACTCAGCCAAAGGAGAGCACAGGCAAAGTCAACGGAAGCCTCCATTTTCAAGAGTTTGCCCTCTGCTGGGCCACAGCCTCCGCTGGCACAGTGCATGTGTGTCACTTCTCCGAAGACAAGGCCGCAATCCGGGCGTCCAGGGCCCCAGCAGTCCAGAGTCTGCGCATGGCGGCATACGGATCACCTCTTTGCCACGTACAGGAGGGAGGCCTGGGCCCTACACTGGCTCCGCTAGAGCTCCACGACCTCAGCTATTTTCCCTGACCTTTGGCCCGTGCCCTCGTGTGTGTGTCATCCCGAGTTACACTTCTTCTCCGACCACTCTGAATCCGCCACCTGCGGATACATGAGCATGAAAATCAACATCTCTCACTGCCTGCAGTGTCACAGGTCACCAGGTGTCTAGGCTCAGGCTGACCTTGGCTGTCTTCTGCCCAGGCAAGGAGCCTAATCCTTCAAAGGCAACGAGGACATGTGGTCATTGGCCGACATTCATTCTTTCATCCACACAGCGGTCTAGATGAGGCTAAAGAGGCCAGGTAGGCCAGGTGAAGGCTGAGTGCGGGGCCTAAGGCTTCCTGGCCTTGGCTTTGAACCTGGGTGTCCCTGGGTCTATGTGGCTCTCTCAGATCTAGATCCAGGACACTGAGCCCTAGTTCATCTGCACTCTGATACCTTCCACCATTCTCCAGGGAGTTTGGTTTGCAAAACACTCCATCAACCTCCCTTCTGGTTTCAGAAGGCCTTGATCCTAGCTCCAATTTTAATTCTGAGGAAATGGAAGTGCAGAGAAATTAGTATTTGCTCAGTGCAGCAAGTGAGCCACGGGCTTGGAATTAAGAGCAGAGTTTTAAATTCCAAGAAAGAGGACAAACGTTATCCTTGTCACACAACTTTCAATAAATGCAAGAAGCACCTCAGGGCTTTTTTTCAAAGTAGAATAATAATGAGTCAACTTTGATAACAGCATAAGATGCCTGAATAAGTAAGGAAAGCTTGGACATCAAGAGATGTCAAAAAGTCAACAGCGAATAATGAGTAACTGTGCCAACAGACTCACTCAGATGGCGTATTCCCCGCTGTTGCCTCCTTCGGACTCTGGCCAGGTGGAGCTTGTGGGCAGATGCAACCCCTCCGGCGACGGATAATTCCGCTGCTGCTTTGTATGGTGAAAACCTCCCCCGGCCAAGTGGGATGGGTAGAGAACACTGACCCACACCCTCCAGGGGCCTCTCCTGAGACTAAAGATCCCAACATGGTCTCAACGTCGTCACCCTCTCAGCACACACCTTTCCTGCACACGTAATCCTGCCTTTCTCCGTCAGGGCCCTATCCTGCCAGGAAAAAAAGCAAGCCGCTCAAAAAGGCCGATGCCAGGGAAATCGAGGAAACACTGCCATTTTCCAAATTTTGGCTGTCTACATGTCCCCGCCTCCGCTGCAAGGCCGCGTATGTGGCCGGGCTCCGAAGGCAAGGCCGAAATCCTGGCAGCCTGGGCCCCAGCAGTCCCATGGTTTATGGACGGGGGGACACGGATGACCTGTTCGCCACATACAGGAGAGATCCTTGGGCCCTTCACTGGCTCGCCATTCAGCTCCACGACGTCCACTACCGGCCCTGGCCTTTGCTTTGGCTGGTGCCCCACGGAACGTGTGCTCCGGAGCGATGTTTCTCCACCCATCACTATCATTCTGCCACCAGGGGATGTGTGAGTGTGGGAGTCACCATTTGTCACTGGCAGCAGTGTCACAAGGCAGTAGACTTCCAGGTACCCGCTGACCTAGGCTGCCTTCTGCCCCAGGCAAGGTCCCCAATCCTTTATCCCAGATGCTGACACCTGGGCACTGGCGGACATTCATTTGGAGCAACACACAGGTCTGAGTGAGGGTCAGCGGGCCAGGTAGGTGAAGTCAAGGCCAGGTGGGCGGGGCTGAGGCTCCTTTGCCATCACCATAGAGACAGTCCCCCCACCGCAAGAGTGGGCGGACCTTGTGATGGGCCTGCTGACAAGACTTGAGCCAATGGCAGAGATCCGGCCCGCCAGGCAGATGACACAGGGCCCTCCATTGTGACCTATGACACCTAGTGGCCACAGGATTTGAGCACACCCTGGGAAAGGCTACGCAGGCACAAGGGAGCCCCTGGTGCGGACTGCTTCAGGGCATTGGCACAGCAGGCCAGGTACCTCTTTCCCACTTTCCTCAGGATATCACTACGCAAGGCGTCCCCACTCAGCATCTCTTGCCTCTCTCTGTCTCTCTCTGCTTGTGTTCGTTCTCTGAAATCTCTTCCTTCTCCCCCTTGTCACTTCACACCTTGGAGTGCCTTACAGAGGGCCTAGAGACCAAAGAGCAAAGGGAGAAGCCCTCTTTCTCTACTCGTTGCCCATGGGTAGAGAAGATCTGCTAGTCTATCTGGAAGGTCTAGAGAGTAGCCATTGATTGGGTAGCCACATCACGGGCGGACCTGGCCAGGTGAAGCTTGCTGACATGCAGCAGCCTCTCCGGAGACTACTAATTCCGCGGAGAACATTCTATGCAAATACGCGGCTGAGTGCCATGGGCAGAAAACATTGACACATACCTGCCAGAGGTCTATCCTGGGTCTGAAGAGTCCACCCTGGTCTCCAGCCACTCATCATCTCAGCACACACTTTGCCTGCACACGTGGAATCCGCCTCTCTCCACGAATGCCTTCTCCTGCTAGGAAACACACGATGGCACTCAGCCAAAGGAGAGCACATTCAAAGTCAACTGAAGCCTCCATTTTCAAGAGTTTGCCCTCTGCTGGGCCACAGCCTCCGCTGGCACAGTGCATGTGTGTCACTTCTCTGAAGACAAGGCCGCAATCCGGGCGTCCAGGGCCCCAGCAGTCCAGAGTCTGCGCATGGCGGCATATGGATCACCTCTTTGCCACGTACAGGAGGGAGGCCTGGGCCCTACACTGGCTCCGCTAGAGCTCCACGACCTCAGCTATTTTCCCTGACCTTTGGCCCGTGCCCTCGTGTGTGTGTCATCCCGAGTTACACTTCTTCTCCGACCACTCTGAATCCGCCACCTGCGGATACATGAGCATGAAAATCAACATCTCTCACTGCCTGCAGTGTCACAGGTCACCAGGTGTCTAGGCTCAGGCTGACCTTGGCTGTCTTCTGCCCAGGCAAGGAGCCTAATCCTTCAAAGGCAACGAGGACATGTGGTCATTGGCCGACATTCATTCTTTCATCCACACAGCGGTCTAGATGAGGCAAAAGAGGCCAGGTAGGCCAGGTGAAGGCTGAGTGCGGGGCCTAAGGCTTCTTTCCCAATCACCATGGAGACAGCCACCGCAAGGCTGGCCGGAACTTCTGACGGGGACGGGTCACAAACACCCAGCCAATAGGAGAGGTCCAGCCTAAGCGGCCACTTCCGCAGTGCCCTCCATTTTACCCATGGACACACGACGGCCCCTTCTCTTTTGGGCCACAAAATCCAGGGCACCCAGGGAATCACCTCACAGTAGGCAGCCCCTGATGTGGACACGTTCCACACACTGGGCCGGCAGGCAGTTTCCACTTTTCCACTTACGCTAGGATATCAGTAGGCAAGGCGCCCTTCCTCAGCATCTATGGCCCCTCTGTGTATGTGTTCATTCGGAGAAATCTCTTCCTTCTGCCCCTGAGACACATCACAAGTATGAGGGGCCTGAGAGAGAGCCTAGACATGAAACGGGGGAGGCTTCTGGCTGTAGTGCTTCCCCGTGGGTAGAGAAGAGCAGGTAGTCTCTCTGGAAGGTCTTAGCTTCTGTTGACTGACATGGACAATACAGTAGGGGCGGACTCTGGCCAGGTGGAGCTTGTGGGCAGATGCAACCCCTCCGGTGACGAATAATTCCGCTGCTGCTTTGTATGGTGAAAACCTCCCCCGGCCAAGTGGGATGGGTAGAGAACACTGACCCACACCCTCCAGGGGCCTCTCCTGAGACTAAAGATCCCAACATGGTCTCAACGTCGTCACCCTCTCAGCACACACCTTTCCTGCACACGTAATCCTGCCTTTCTCCGTCAGGGCCCTATCCTACCAGGAAAAAAACAAGCCGCTCAAAAAGGCCGATGCCAGGGAAATCGAGGAAACACTGTCATTTTCCAAATTTTGGCTGTCTACATGTCCCCGCCTCCGCTGCAAGGCCGCGTATGTGGCCGGGCTCCGAAGGCAAGGCCGAAATCCTGGCAGCCTGGGCCCCAGCAGTCCCATGCTTTATGGACGGGGGGACACGGATGACCTGTTCGCCACATACAGGAGGGATCCTTGGGCCCTTCACTGGCTCGCCATTCAGCTCCACGACGTCCACTACCGGCCCTGGCCTTTGCTTTGGCTGGTGCCCCACGGAACGTGTGCTCCGGAGTGATGTTTCTCCACCCATCACTATCATTCTGCCACCAGGGGATGTGTGAGTGTGGGAGTCACCATTTGTCACTGGCAGCAGTGTCACAAGGCAGTAGACTTCCAGGTACCCGCTGACCTAGGCTGCCTTCTGCCCCAGGCAAGGTCCCCAATCCTTTATCCCAGATGCTGACACCTGGGCACTGGCGGACATTCATTTGGAGCAACACACAGGTCTGAGTGAGGGTCAGCGGGCCAGGTAGGTGAAGTCAAGGCCAGGTGGGCGGGGCTGAGGCTCCTTTGCCATCACCATAGAGACAGTCCCCCCACCGCAAGAGTGGGCGGACCTTGTGATGGGCCTGCTGACAAGACTTGAGCCAATGGCAGAGATCCGGCCCGCCAGGCAGATGACACAGGGCCCTCCATTGTGACCTATGACACCTAGTGGCCACAGGATTTGAGCACACCCTGGGAAAGGCTACGCAGGCACAAGGGAGCCCCTGGTGCGGACTGCTTCAGGGCATTGGCACAGCAGGCCAGGTACCTCTTTCCCACTTTCCTCAGGATATCACTACGCAAGGCGTCCCCACTCAGCATCTCTTGCCTCTCTCTGTCTCTCTCTGCTTGTGTTCGTTCTCTGAAATCTCTTCCTTCTCCCCCTTGTCACTTCACACCTTGGAGTGCCTGACAGAGGGCCTAGAGACCAAAGAGCAAAGGGGGAAGGCCTCTGGCTCTACTGGTTGCCCATGGGCAGAGAAGATCTGCTAGTCTATCTGGAAGGTCTAGAGAGTAGCCATTGATTGGGTAGCCACATCACGGGCGGACCTGGCCAGGTGAAGCTTGCTGACATGCAGCAGCCTCTCCGGAGACTACTAATTCCGCGGAGAACATTCTATGCAAATACCCGGCTGAGTGCCATGGGCAGAAAACATTGACACATACCTGCCAGAGGTCTATCCTGGGTCTGAAGAGTCCACCCTGGTCTCCAGCCACTCATCATCTCAGCACACACTTTGCCTGCACACGTGGAATCCGCCTCTCTCCACGAATGCCTTCTCCTGCTAGGAAACACACGATGGCACTCAGCCAAAGGAGAGCACAGGCAAAGTCAACTGAAGCCTCCATTTTCAAGAGTTTGCCCTCTGCTGGGCCACAGCCTCCGCTGGCACAGTGCATGTGTGTCACTTCTCCGAAGACAAGGCCGCAATCCGGGCGTCCAGGGCCCCAGCAGTCCAGAGTCTGCGCATGGCGGCATATGGATCACCTCTTTGCCACGTACAGGAGGGAGGCCTGGGCTCTACAGTGGCTCCGCTAGAGCTCCACGACCTCAGCTATTTTCCCTGACCTTTGGCCCGTGCCCTCGTGTGTGTGTCATCCCGAGTTACACTTCTTCTCCGACCACTCTGAATCCGCCACCTGCGGATACATGAGCATGAAAATCAACATCTCTCACTGCCTGCAGTGTCACAGGTCACCAGGTGTCTAGGCTCAGGCTGACCTTGGCTGTCTTCTGCCCAGGCAAGGAGCCTAATCCTTCAAAGGCAACGAGGACATGTGGTCATTGGCCGACATTCATTCTTTCATCCACACAGTGGTCTAGATGAGGCTAAAGAGGCCAGGTAGGCCAGGTGAAGGCTGAGTGCGGGGCCTAAGGCTTCTTTCCCAATCACCATGGAGACAGCCACCGCAAGGCTGGCCGGAACTTCTGACGGGGACGGGTCACAAACACCCAGCCAATAGGAGAGGTCCAGCCTAAGCGGCCACTTCCGCAGTGCCCTCCATTTTACCCATGGACACACGACGGCCCCTTCTCTTTTGGGCCACAAAATCCAGGGCACCCAGGGAATCACCTCACAGTAGGCAGCCCCTGATGTGGACATGTTCCACACACTGGGCCGGCAGGCAGGTTCCACTTTTCCACTTACGCTAGGATATCAGTAGGCAAGGCGCCCTTCCTCAGCATCTATGGCCCCTCTGTGTATGTGTTCATTCGGAGAAATCTCTTCCTTCTGCCCCTGAGACACATCACAAGTATGAGGGGCCTGAGAGAGAGCCTAGACATGAAACGGGGGAGGCTTCTGGCTGTAGTGCTTCCCCGTGGGTAGAGAAGAGCAGGTAGTCTCTCTGGAAGGTCTTAGCTTCTGTTGACTGACATGGACAATACAGTAGGGGCGGACTCTGGCCAGGTGGAGCTTGTGGGCAGATGTAACCCCTCTGGCGACGAATAATTCCGCTGCTGCTTTGTATGGTGAAAACCTCCCCCCGCCAAGTGGGATGGGTAGAGAACACTGACCCACACCCTCCAGGGGCCTCTCCTGGGACTAAAGATCCCAACATGGTCTCAACGTCGTCACCCTCTCAGCACACACCTTTCCTGCACACGTAATCCTGCCTTTCTCCGGCAGGGCCCTATCCTACCAGGAAAAAAAGCAAGCCGCTCAAAAAGGCCGATGCCAGGGAAATCGAGGAAACACTGCCATTTTCCAAATTTTGGCTGTCTACATGTCCCCGCCTCCGCTGCAAGGCCGCGTATGTGGCCGGGCTCCGAAGGCAAGGCCGAAATCCTGGCAGCCTGGGCCCCAGCAGTCCCATGCTTTATGGACGGGGGGACACGGATGACCTGTTCGCCACATACAGGAGGGATCCTTGGGCCCTTCACTGGCTCGCCATTCAGCTCCACGACGTCCACTACCGGCCCTGGCCTTTGCTTTGGCTGGTGCCCCACGGAACGTGTGCTCCGGAGCGATGTTTCTCCACCCATCACTATCATTCTGCCACCAGGGGATGTGTGAGTGTGGGAGTCACCATTTGTCACTGGCAGCAGTGTCACAAGGCAGTAGACTTCCAGGTACCCGCTGACCTAGGCTGCCTTCTGCCCCAGGCAAGGTCCCCAATCCTTTATCCCAGATGCTGACACCCGGGCACTGGCGGACATTCATTTGGAGCAACACACAGGTCTGAGTGAGGGTCAGCGGGCCAGGTAGGTGAAGTCAAGGCCAGGTGGGCGGGGCTGAGGCTCCTTTGCCATCACCATAGAGACAGTCCCCCCACCGCAAGAGTGGGCGGACTTTGTGATGGGCCTGCTGACAAGACTTGAGCCAATGGCAGAGATCCGGCCCACCAGGCAGATGACACAGGGCCCTCCATTGTGACCTATGACACCTAGTGGCCACAGGATTTGAGCACACCCTGGGAAAGGCTACGCAGGCACAAGGGAGCCCCTGGTGCGGACTGCTTCAGGGCATTGGCACAGCAGGCCAGGTACCTCTTTCCCACTTTCCTCAGGATATCACTACGCAAGGCGTCCCCACTCAGCATCTCTTGCCTCTCTCTGTCTCTCTCTGGATGTGTACGTTCTCTGAAATCTCTTCCTTCTCCCCCTTGTCACTTCACACCTTGGAGTGCCTGACAGAGGGCCTAGAGACCAAAGAGCAAAGGGGGAAGGCCTCTGGCTCTACTGGTTGCCCATGGGTAGAGAAGATCTGCTAGTCTATCTGGAAGGTCTAGAGAGTAGCCATTGATTGGGTAGCCACATCACGGGCGGACCTGGCCAGGTGAAGCTTGCTGACATGCAGCAGCCTCTCCGGAGACTACTAATTCCGCGGAGAACATTCTATGCAAATACCCGGCTGAGTGCCATGGGCAGAAAACATTGACACATACCTGCCAGAGGTCTATCCTGGGTCTGAAGAGTCCACCCTGGTCTCCAGCCACTCATCATCTCAGCACACACTTTGCCTGCACACGTGGAATCCGCCTCTCTCCACGAATGCCTTCTCCTGCTAGGAAACACACGATGGCACTCAGCCAAAGGAGAGCACAGGCAAAGTCAACGGAAGCCTCCATTTTCAAGAGTTTGCCCTCTGCTGGGCCACAGCCTCCGCTGGCACAGTGCATGTGTGTCACTTCTCCGAAGACAAGGCCGCAATCCGGGTGTCCAGGGCCCCAGCAGTCCAGAGTCTGCGCATGGCGGCATATGGATCACCTCTTTGCCACGTACAGGAGGGAGGCCTGGGCCCTACACTGGCTCCGCTAGAGCTCCACGACCTCAGCTATTTTCCCTGACCTTTGGCCCGTGCCCTCGTGTGTGTGTCATCCCGAGTTACACTTCTTCTCCGACCACTCTGAATCCGCCACCTGCGGATACATGAGCATGAAAATCAACATCTCTCACTGCCTGCAGTGTCACAGGTCACCAGGTGTCTAGGCTCAGGCTGACCTTGGCTGTCTTCTGCCCAGGCAAGGAGCCTAATCGTTCAAAGGCAACGAGGACATGTGGTCATTGGCCGACATTCATTCTTTCATCCGCACAGCGGTCTAGATGAGGCTAAAGAGGCCAGGTAGGCCAGGTGAAGGCTGAGTGCGGGGCCTAAGGATTCTTTCCCAATCACCATGGAGACAGCCACCGCAAGGCTGGCCGGAACTTCTGACGGGGACGGGTCACAAACACCCAGCCAATAGGAGAGGTCCAGCCTAAGCGGCCACTTCCGCAGTGCCCTCCATTTTACCCATGGACACACGAAGGCCCCTTCACTTTTGGGCCACAAAATCCAGGGCACCCAGGGAATCACCTCACAGTAGGCAGCCCCTGATGTGGACACGTTCCACACACTGGGCCGGCAGGCAGGTTCCACTTTTCCACTTACGCTAGGATATCAGTAGGCAAGGCGCCCTTCCTCAGCATCTATGGCCCCTCTGTGTATGTGTTCATTCGGAGAAATCTCTTCCTTCTGCCCCTGAGACACATCACAAGTATGAGGGGCCTGAGAGAGAGCCTAGACATGAAACGGGGGAGGCTTCTGGCTGTAGTGCTTCCCCGTGGGTAGAGAAGAGCAGGTAGTCTCTCTGGAAGGTCTTAGCTTCTGTTGACTGACATGGACAATACAGTAGGGGCGGACTCTGGCCAGGTGGAGCTTGTGGGCAGATGCAACCCCTCCGGCGACGAATAATTCCGCTGCTGCTTTGTATGGTGAAAACCTCCCCCCGCCAAGTGGGATGGGTAGAGAACACTGACCCACACCCTCCAGGGGCCTCTCCTGGGACTAAAGATCCCAACATGGTCTCAACGTCGTCACCCTCTCAGCACACACCTTTCCTGCACACGTAATCCTGCCTTTCTCCGGCAGGGCCCTATCCTACCAGGAAAAAATGCAAGCCGCTCAAAAAGGCCGATGCCAGGGAAATCGAGGAAACACTACCATTTTCCAAATTTTGGCTGTCTACATGTCCCCGCCTCCGCTGCAAGGCCGCGTATGTAGCCGGGCTCCGAAGGCAAGGCCGAAATCCTGGCAGCCTGGGCCCCAGCAGTCCCATGCTTTATGGACGGGGGGACACGGATGACCTGTTCGCCACATACAGGAGGGATCCTTGGGCCCTTCACTGGCTCGCCATTCAGCTCCACGACGTCCACTACCGGCCCTGGCCTTTGCTTTGGCTGGTGCCCCACGGAACGTGTGCTCCGGAGCGATGTTTCTCCACCCATCACTATCATTCTGCCACCAGGGGATGTGTGAGTGTGGGAGTCACCATTTGTCACTGGCAGCAGTGTCACAAGGCAGTAGACTTCCAGGTACCCGCTGACCTAGGCTGCCTTCTGCCCCAGGCAAGGTCCCCAATCCTTTATCCCAGATGCTGACACCCGGGCACTGGCGGACATTCATTTGGAGCAACACACAGGTCTGAGTGAGGGTCAGCGGGCCAGGTAGGTGAAGTCAAGGCCAGGTGGGCGGGGCTGAGGCTCCTTTGCCATCACCATAGAGACAGTCCCCCCACCGCAAGAGTGGGCGGAGCTTGTGATGGGCCTGCTGACAAGACTTGAGCCAATGGCAGAGATCCGGCCCGCCAGGCAGATGACACAGGGCCCTCCATTGTGACCTATGACACCTAGTGGCCACAGGATTTGAGCACACCCTGGGAAAGGCTACGCAGGCACAAGGGAGCCCCTGGTGCGGACTGCTTCAGGGCATTGGCACAGCAGGCCAGGTACCTCTTTCCCACTTTCCTCAGGATATCACTACGCAAGGCGTCCCCACTCAGCATCTCTTGCCTCTCTCTGTCTCTCTCTGCTTGTGTTCGTTCTCTGAAATCTCTTCCTTCTCCCCCTTGTCACTTCACACCTTGGAGTGCCTGACAGAGGGCCTAGAGTCCAAAGAGCAAAGGGGGAAGCCCTCTGGCTCTACTGGTTGCCCATGGGTAGAGAAGATCTGCTAGTCTATCTGGAAGGTCTAGAGAGTAGCCATTGATTGGGGAGCCACATCACGGGCGGACCTGGCCAGGTGAAGCTTGCTGACATGCAGCAGCCTCTCCGGAGACTACTAATTCCGCGGAGAACATTCTATGCAAATACCCGGCTGAGTGCCATGGGCAGAAAACATTGACACATACCTGCCAGAGGTCTATCCTGGGTCTGAAGAGTCCACCCTGGTCTCCAGCCACTCATCATCTCAGCACACACTTTGCCTGCACACGTGGAATCCGCCTCTCTCCACGAATGCCTTCTCCTGCTAGGAAACACACGATGGCACTCAGCCAAAGGAGAGCACAGGCAAAGTCAACGGAAGCCTCCATTTTCAAGAGTTTGCCCTCTGCTGGGCCACAGCCTCCGCTGGCACAGTGCATGTGTGTCACTTCTCCGAAGACAAGGCCGCAATCCGGGCGTCCAGGGCCCCAGCAGTCCAGAGTCTGCGCATGGCGGCACATGGATCACCTCTTTGCCACGTACAGGAGGGAGGCCTGGGCCCTACACTGGCTCCGCTAGAGCTCCACGACCTCAGCTATTTTCCCTGACCTTTGGCCCGTGCCCTCGTGTGTGTGTCATCCCGAGTTACACTTCTTCTCCGACCACTCTGAATCCGCCACCTGCGGATACATGAGCATGAAAATCAACATCTCTCACTGCCTGCAGTGTCACAGGTCACCAGGTGTCTAGGCTCAGGGTGACCTTGGCTGTCTTCTGCCCAGGCAAGGAGCCTAATCCTTCAAAGGCAACGAGGACATGTGGTCATTGGCCGACATTCATTCTTTCATCCGCACAGCGGTCTAGATGAGGCTAAAGAGGCCAGGTAGGCCGGGTGAAGGCTGAGTGCGGGGCCTAAGGTTTCTTTCCCAATTACCATGGAGACAGCCACCGCAAGGCTGGCCGGAACTTCTGACGGGGACGGGTCACAAACACCCAGCCAATACGAGAGGTCCAGCCTAAGCGGCCACTTCCGCAGTGCCCTCCATTTTACCCATGGACACACGACGGCCCCTTCTCTTTTGGGCCACAAAATCCAGGGCACCCAGGGAATCACCTCACAGTAGGCAGCCCCTGATGTGGACACGTTCCACACACTGGGCCGGCAGGCAGGTTCCACTTTTCCACTTACGCTAGGATATCAGTAGGCAAGGCGCCCTTCCTCAGCATCTATGGCCCCTCTGTGTATGTGTTCATTCGGAGAAATCTCTTCCTTCTGCCCCTGAGACACATCACAAGTATGAGGGGCCTGAGAGAGAGCCTAGAGATGAAACGGGGGAGGCTTCTGGCTGTAGTGCTTCCCCGTGGGTAGAGAAGAGCAGGTAGTCTCTCTGGAAGGTCTTAGCTTCTGTTGACTGACATGGACAATACAGTAGGGGCGGACTCTGGCCAGGTGGAGCTTGTGGGCAGATGCAACCCCTCCGGCGACGAATAATTCCGCTGCTGCTTTGTATGGTGAAAACCTCCCCCCGCCAGGTCGGATGGGTAGAGAACACTGACCCACACCCTCCAGGGGCCTCTCCTGGGACTAAAGATCCCAACATGGTCTCAACGTCGTCACCCTCTCAGCACACACCTTTCCCGCACACGTAATCCTGCCTTTCTCCGGCAGGGCCCTATCCTACCAGGAAAAAAAGCAAGCCGCTCAAAAAGGCCGATGCCAGGGAAATCGAGGAAACACTGCCATTTTCCAAATTTTGGCTGTCTACATGTCCCCGCCTCCGCTGCAAGGCCGCGTATGTGGCCGGGCTCCGAAGGCAAGGCCGAAATCCTGGCAGCCTGGGCCCCAGCAGTCCCATGGTTTATGGACGGGGGGGCACGGATGACCTGTTCGCCACATACAGGAGGGATCCTTGGGCCCTTCACTGGCTCGCCATTCAGCTCCACGACGTCCACTACCGGCCCTGGCCTTTGCTTTGGCTGGTGCCCCACGGAACGTGTGCTCCGGAGCGATGTTTCTCCACCCATCACTATCATTCTGCCACCAGGGGATGTGTGAGTGTGGGAGTCACCATTTGTCACTGGCAGCAGTGTCACAAGGCAGTAGACTTCCAGGTACCCGCTGACCTAGGCTGCCTTCTGCCCCAGGCAAGGTCCCCAATCCTTTATCCCAGATGCTGACACCCGGGCACTGGCGGACATTCATTTGGAGCAACACACAGGTCTGAGTGAGGGTCAGCGGGCCAGGTAGGTGAAGTCAAGGCCAGGTGGGCGGGGCTGAGGCTCCTTTGCCATCACCATAGAGACAGTCCCCCCACCGCAAGAGTGGGCGGAGCTTGTGATGGGCCTGCTGACAAGACTTGAGCCAATGGCAGAGATCCGGCCCGCCAGGCAGATGACACAGGGCCCTCCATTGTGACCTATGACACCTAGTGGCCACAGGATTTGAGCACACCCTGGGAAAGGCTACGCAGGCACAAGGGAGCCCCTGGTGCGGACTGCTTCAGGGCATTGGCACAGCAGGCCAGGTACCTCTTTCCCACTTTCCTCAGGATATCACTACGCAAGGCGTCCCCACTCAGCATCTCTTGCCTCTCTCTGTCTCTCTCTGCTTGTGTTCGTTCTCTGAAATCTCTTCCTTCTCCCCCTTGTCACTTCACACCTTGGAGTGCCTGACAGAGGGCCCAATGACCAAAGAGCAAAGGGGGAAGCCCTCTGGCTCTACTGGTTGCCCATGGGCAGAGAAGATCTGCTAGTCTATCTGGAAGGTCTTGAGAGTAGCCATTGATTGGGGAGCCACATCACGGGCGGACCTGGCCAGGTGAAGCTTGCTGACATGCAGCAGCCTCTCCGGAGACTACTAATTCCGCGGAGAACATTCTATGCAAATACCCGGCTGAGTGCCATGGGCAGAAAACATTGACACATACCTGCCAGAGGTCTATTCTGGGTCTGAAGAGTCCACCCTGGTCTCCAGCCACTCATCATCTCAGCACACACTTTGCCTGCACACGTGGAATCCGCCTCTCTCCACGAATGCCTTCTCCTGCTAGGAAACACACGATGGCACTCAGCGAAAGGAGAGCACAGGCAAAGTCAACGGAAGCCTCCATTTTCAAGAGTTTGCCCTCTGCTGGGCCACAGCCTCCGCTGGCACAGTGCATGTGTGTCACTTCTCCGAAGACAAGGCCGCAATCCGGGCGTCCAGGGCCCCAGCAGTCCAGAGTCTGCGCATGGCGGCATGCGGATCACCTTTTTGCCACGTACAGGAGGGAGGCCTGGGCCCTACACTGGCTCCGCTAGAGCTCCACGACCTCAGCTATTTTCCCTGACCTTTGGCCCGTGCCCTCGTGTGTGTGTCATCCCGAGTTACACTTCTTCTCCGACCACTCTGAATCCGCCACCTGCGGATACATGAGCATGAAAATCAACATCTCTCACTGCCTGCAGTGTCACAGGTCACCAGGTGTCTAGGCTCAGGCTGACCTTGGCTGTCTTCTGCCCAGGCAAGGAGCCTAATCCTTCAAAGGCAACGAGGACATGTGGTCATTGGCCGACATTCATTCTTTCATCCACACAGCGGTCTAGATGAGGCTAAAGAGGCCAGGTAGGCCAGGTGAAGGCTGAGTGCGGGGCCTAAGGCTTCTTTCCCAATCACCATGGAGACAGCCACCGCAAGGCTGGCCGGAACTTCTGACGGGGACGGGTCACAAACACCCAGCCAATAGGAGAGGTCCAGCCTAAGCGGCCACTTCCGCAGTGCCCTCCATTTTACCCATGGACACACGACGGCCCCTTCTCTTTTGGGCCACAAAATCCAGGGCACCCAGGGAATCACCTCACAGTAGGCAGCCCCTGATGTGGACACGTTCCACACACTGGGCCGGCAGGCAGGTTCCACTTTTCCACTTACGCTAGGATATCAGTAGGCAAGGCGCCCTTCCTCAGCATCTATGGCCCCTCTGTGTATGTGTTCATTCGGAGAAATCTCTTCCTTCTGCCCCTGAGACACATCACAAGTATGAGGGGCCTGAGAGAGAGCCTAGAGATGAAACGGGGGAGGCTTCTGGCTGTAGTGCTTCCCCGTGGGTAGAGAAGAGCAGGTAGTCTCTCTGGAAGGTCTTAGCTTCTGTTGACTGACATGGACAATACAGTAGGGGCGGACTCTGGCCAGGTGGAGCTTGTGGGCAGATGCAACCCCTCCGGCGACGAATAATTCCGCTGCTGCTTTGTATGGTGAAAACCTCCCCCCGCCAAGTGGGATGGGTAGAGAACACTGACCCACACCCTCCAGGGGCCTCTCCTGGGACTAAAGATCCCAACATGGTCTCAACGTCGTCACCCTCTCAGCACACACCTTTCCCGCACACGTAATCCTGCCTTTCTCCGGCAGGGCCCTATCCTACCAGGAAAAAAAGCAAGCCGCTCAAAAAGGCCGATGCCAGGGAAATCGAGGAAACACTGCCATTTTCCAAATTTTGGCTGTCTACATGTCCCCGCCTCCGCTGCAAGGCCGCGTATGTGGCCGGGCTCCGAAGGCAAGGCCGAAATCCTGGCAGCCTGGGCCCCAGCAGTCCCATGCTTTATGGACGGGGGGACACGGATGACCTGTTCGCCACATACAGGAGGGATCCTTGGGCCCTTCACTGGCTCGCCATTCAGCTCCACGACGTCCACTACCGGCCCTGGCCTTTGCTTTGGCTGGTGCCCCACGCAACGTGTGCTCCGGAGCGATGTTTCTCCACCCATCACTATCATTCTGCCACCAGGGGATGTGTGAGTGTGGGAGTCACCATTTGTCACTGGCAGCAGTGTCACAAGGCAGTAGACTTCCAGGTACCCGCTGACCTAGGCTGCCTTCTGCCCCAGGCAAGGTCCCCAATCCTTTATCCCAGATGCTGACACCCGGGCACTGGCGGACATTCATTTGGAGCAACACACAGGTCTGAGTGAGGGTCAGCGGGCCAGGTAGGTGAAGTCAAGGCCAGGTGGGCGGGGCTGAGGCTCCTTTGCCATCACCATAGAGACAGTCCCCCCACCGCAAGAGTGGGCGGAGCTTGTGATGGGCCTGCTGACAAGACTTGAGCCAATGGCAGAGATCCGGCCCGCCAGGCAGATGACACAGGGCCCTCCATTGTGACCTATGACACCTAGTGGCCACAGGATTTGAGCACACCCTGGGAAAGGCTACGCAGGCACAAGGGAGCCCCTGGTGCGGACTGCTTCAGGGCATTGGCACAGCAGGCCAGGTACCTCTTTCCCACTTTCCTCAGGATATCACTACGCAAGGCGTCCCCACTCAGCATCTCTTGCCTCTCTCTGTCTCTCTCTGCTTGTGTTCCTTCTCTGAAATCTGTTCCTTCTCCCCCTTGTCACTTCACACCTTGGAGTGCCTGACAGAGGGCCTAGAGACCAAAGAGCAAAGGGGGAAGGCCTCTGGCTCTACTGGTTGCCCATGGGCAGAGAAGATCTGCTAGTCTATCTGGAAGGTCTAGAGAGTAGCCATTGATTGGGTAGCCACATCACGGGCGGACCTGGCCAGGTGAAGCTTGCTGACATGCAGCAGCCTCTCCGGAGACTACTAATTCCGCGGAGAACATTCTATGCAAATACCCGGCTGAGTGCCATGGGCAGAAAACATTGACACATACCTGCCAGAGGTCTATCCTGGGTCTGAAGAGTCCACCCTGGTCTCCAGCCACTCATCATCTCAGCACACACTTTGCCTGCACACGTGGAATCCGCCTCTCTCCACGAATGCCTTCTCCTGCTAGGAAACACACGATGGCACTCAGCCAAAGGAGAGCACAGGCAAAGTCAACTGAAGCCTCCATTTTCAAGAGTTTGCCCTCTGCTGGGCCACAGCCTCCGCTGGCACAGTGCATGTGTGTCACTTCTCCGAAGACAAGGCCGCAATCCGGGCGTCCAGGGCCCCAGCAGTCCAGAGTCTGCGCATGGCGGCATATGGATCACCTCTTTGCCACGTACAGGAGGGAGGCCTGGGCCCTACACTGGCTCCGCTAGAGCTCCACGACCTCAGCTATTTTCCCTGACCTTTGGCCCGTGCCCTCGTGTGTGTGTCATCCCGAGTTACACTTCTTCTCCGACCACTCTGAATCCGCCACCTGCGGATACATGAGCATGAAAATCAACATCTCTCACTGCCTGCAGTGTCACAGGTCACCAGGTGTCTAGGCTCAGGCTGACCTTGGCTGTCTTCTGCCCAGGCAAGGAGCCTAATCCTTCAAAGGCAACGAGGACATGTGGTCATTGGCCGACATTCATTCTTTCATCCACACAGCGGTCTAGATGAGGCTAAAGAGGCCAGGTAGGCCAGGTGAAGGCTGAGTGCGGGGCCTAAGGCTTCTTTCCCAATCACCATGGAGACAGCCACCGCAAGGCTGGCCGGAACTTCTGACGGGGACGGGTCACAAACACCCAGCCAATAGGAGAGGTCCAGCCTAAGCGGCCACTTCCGCAGTGCCCTCCATTTTACCCATGGACACACGACGGCCCCTTCTCTTTTGGGCCACAAAATCCAGGGCACCCAGGGAATCACCTCACAGTAGGCAGCCCCTGATGTGGACACGTTCCACACACTGGGCCGGCAGGCAGTTTCCACTTTTCCACTTACGCTAGGATATCAGTAGGCAAGGCGCCCTTCCTCAGCATCTATGGCCCCTCTGTGTATGTGTTCATTCGGAGAAATCTCTTCCTTCTGCCCCTGAGACACATCACAAGTATGAGGGGCCTGAGAGAGAGCCTAGACATGAAACGGGGGAGGCTTCTGGCTGTAGTGCTTCCCCGTGGGTAGAGAAGAGCAGGTAGTCTCTCTGGAAGGTCTTAGCTTCTGTTGACTGACATGGACAATACAGTAGGGGCGGACTCTGGCCAGGTGGAGCTTGTGGGCAGATGCAACCCCTCCGGCGACGAATAATTCCGCTGCTGCTTTGTATGGTGAAAACCTCCCCCCGCCAAGTGGGATGGGTAGAGAACACTGACCCACACCCTCCAGGGGCCTCTCCTGGGACTAAAGATCCCAACATGGTCTCAACGTCGTCACCCTCTCAGCACACACCTTTCCCGCACACGTAATCCTGCCTTTCTCCGGCAGGGCCCTATCCTACCAGGAAAAAGCAAGCCGCTCAAAAAGGCCGATGCCAGGGAAATCGAGGAAACACTGCCATTTTCCAAATTTTGGCTGTCTACATGTCCCCGCCTCCGCTGCAAGGCCGCGTATGTGGCCGGGCTCCGAAGGCAAGGCCGAAATCCTGGCAGCCTGGGCCCCAGCAGTCCCATGCTTTATGGACGGGGGGACACGGATGACCTGTTCGCCACATACAGGAGGGATCCTTGGGCCCTTCACTGGCTCGCCATTCAGCTCCACGACGTCCACTACCGGCCCTGGCCTTTGCTTTGGCTGGTGCCCCACGGAACGTGTGCTCCGGAGCGATGTTTCTCCACCCATCACTATCATTCTGCCACCAGGGGATGTGTGAGTGTGGGAGTCACCATTTGTCACTGGCAGCAGTGTCACAAGGCAGTAGACTTCCAGGTACCCGCTGACCTAGGCTGCCTTCTGCCCCAGGCAAGGTCCCCAATCCTTTATCCCAGATGCTGACACCCGGGCACTGGCGGACATTCATTTGGAGCAACACACAGGTCTGAGTGAGGGTCAGCGGGCCAGGTAGGTGAAGTCAAGGCCAGGTGGGCGGGGCTGAGGCTCCTTTGCCATCACCATAGAGACAGTCCCCCCACCGCAAGAGTGGGCGGACCTTGTGATGGGCCTGCTGACAAGACTTGAGCCAATGGCAGAGATCCGGCCCGCCAGGCAGATGACACAGGGCCCTCCATTGTGACCTATGACACCTAGTGGCCACAGGATTTGAGCACACCCTGGGAAAGGCTACGCAGGCACAAGGGAGCCCCTGGTGCGGACTGCTTCAGGGCATTGGCACAGCAGGCCAGGTACCTCTTTCCCACTTTCCTCAGGATATCACTACGCAAGGCGTCCCCACTCAGCATCTCTTGCCTCTCTCTGTCTCTCTCTGCTTGTGTTCCTTCTCTGAAATCTGTTCCTTCTCCCCCTTGTCACTTCACACCTTGGAGTGCCTGACAGAGGGCCTAGAGACCAAAGAGCAAAGGGGGAAGGCCTCTGGCTCTACTGGTTGCCCATGGGCAGAGAAGATCTGCTAGTCTATCTGGAAGGTCTAGAGAGTAGCCATTGATTGGGTAGCCACATCACGGGCGGACCTGGCCAGGTGAAGCTTGCTGACATGCAGCAGCCTCTCCGGAGACTACTAATTCCCCGGAGAACATTCTATGCAAATACCCGGCTGAGTGCCATGGGCAGAAAACATTGACACATACCTGCCAGAGGTCTATCCTGGGTCTGAAGAGTCCACCCTGGTCTCCAGCCACTCATCATCTCAGCACACACTTTGCCTGCACACGTGGAATCTGCCTCTCTCCACAAATGCCTTCTCCTGCTAGGAAACACACGATGGCACTCAGCCAAAGGAGAGCACAGGCAAAGTCAACTGAAGCCTCCATTTTCAAGAGTTTGCCCTCTGCTGGGCCACAGCCTCCGCTGGCACAGTGCATGTGTGTCACTTCTCCGAAGACAAGGCCGCAATCCGGGCGTCCAGGGCCCCAGCAGTCCAGAGTCTGCGCATGGCGGCATATGGATCACCTCTTTGCCACGTACAGGAGGGAGGCCTGGGCCCTACACTGGCTCCGCTAGAGCTCCACGACCTCAGCTATTTTCCCTGACCTTTGGCCCGTGCCCTCGTGTGTGTGTCATCCCGAGTTACACTTCTTCTCCGACCACTCTGAATCCGCCACCTGCGGATACATGAGCATGAAAATCAACATCTCTCACTGCCTGCAGTGTCACAGGTCACCAGGTGTCTAGGCTCAGGCTGACCTTGGCTGTCTTCTGCCCAGGCAAGGAGCCTAATCCTTCAAAGGCAACGAGGACATGTGGTCATTGGCCGACATTCATTCTTTCATCCACACAGCGGTCTAGATGAGGCTAAAGAGGCCAGGTAGGCCAGGTGAAGGCTGAGTGCGGGGCCTAAGGCTTCTTTCCCAATCACCATGGAGACAGCCACCGCAAGGCTGGCCGGAACTTCTGACGGGGACGGGTCACAAACACCCAGCCAATAGGAGAGGTCCAGCCTAAGCGGCCACTTCCGCAGTGCCCTCCATTTTACCCATGGACACACGACGGCCCCTTCTCTTTTGGGCCACAAAATCCAGGGCACCCAGGGAATCACCTCACAGTAGGCAGCCCCTGATGTGGACACGTTCCACACACTGGGCCGGCAGGCAGGTTCCACTTTTCCACTTACGCTAGGATATCAGTAGGCAAGGCGCCCTTCCTCAGCATCTATGGCCCCTCTGTGTATGTGTTCATTCGGAGAAATCTCTTCCTTCTGCCCCTGAGACACATCACAAGTATGAGGGGCCTGAGAGAGAGCCTAGAGATGAAACGGGGGAGGCTTCTGGCTGTAGTGCTTCCCCGTGGGTAGAGAAGAGCAGGTAGTCTCTCTGGAAGGTCTTAGCTTCTGTTGACTGACACGGACAATACAGTAGGGGCGGACTCTGGCCAGGTGGAGCTTGTGGGCAGATGCAACCCCTCCGGCGACGAATAATTCCGCTGCTGCTTTGTATGGTGAAAACCTCCCCCGGCCAAGTGGGATGGGTAGAGAACACTGACCCACACCCTCCAGGGGCCTCTCCTGAGACTAAAGATCCCAACATGGTCTCAACGTCGACACCCTCTCAGCACACACCTTTCCTGCACACGTAATCCTGCCTTTCTCCGGCAGGGCCCTATCCTACCAGGAAAAAAAGCAAGCCGCTCAAAAAGGCCGATGCCAGGGAAATCGAGGAAACACTGCCATTTTCCAAATTTTGGCTGTCTACATGTCCCCGCCTCCGCTGCAAGGCCGCGTATGTGGCCGGGCTCCGAAGGCAAGGCCGAAATCCTGGCAGCCTGGGCCCCAGCAGTCCCATGCTTTATGGACGGGGGGACACGGATGACCTGTTCGCCACATACAGGAGGGATCCTTGGGCCCTTCACTGGCTCGCCATTCAGCTCCAGGACGTCCACTTCCGGCCCTGTCCTTTGCTTTGGCTGGTGCCCGACGGAACGTGTGCTCCGGAGCGATGTTTCTCCACCCATCACTATCATTCTGCCACCAGGGGATGTGTGAGTGTGGGAGTCACCATTTGTCACTGGCAGCAGTGTCACAAGGCAGTAGACTTCCAGGTACCCGCTGACCTAGGCTGCCTTCTGCCCCAGGCAAGGTCCCCAATCCTTTATCCCAGATGCTGACACCCGGGCACTGGCGGACATTCATTTGGAGCAACACACAGGTCTGAGTGAGGGTCAGCGGGCCAGGTAGGTGAAGTCAAGGCCAGGTGGGCGGGGCTGAGGCTCCTTTGCCATCACCATAGAGACAGTCCCCCCACCGCAAGAGTGGGCGGAGCTTGTGATGGGCCTGCTGACAAGACTTGAGCCAATGGCAGAGATCCGGCCCGCCAGGCAGATGACACAGGGCCCTCCATTGTGACCTATGACACCTAGTGGCCACAGGATTTGAGCACACCCTGGGAAAGGCTACGCAGGCACAAGGGAGCCCCTGGTGCGGACTGCTTCAGGGCATTGGCACAGCAGGCCAGGTACCTCTTTCCCACTTTCCTCAGGATATCACTACGCAAGGCATCCCCACTCAGCATCTCTTGCCTCTCTCTGTCTCTCTCTGCTTGTGTTCGTTCTCTGAAATCTCTTCCTTCTCCCCCTTGTCACTTCACACCTTGGAGTGCCTGACAGAGGGCCCAATGACCAAAGAGCAAAGGGGGAAGGCCTCTGGCTCTACTGGTTGCCCATGGGCAGAGAAGATCTGCTAGTCTATCTGGAAGGTCTAGAGAGTAGCCATTGATTGGGGAGCCACATCACGGGCGGACCTGGCCAGGTGAAGCTTGCTGACATGCAGCAGCCTCTCCGGAGACTACTAATTCCGCGGAGAACATTCTATGCAAATACCCGGCTGAGTGCCATGGGCAGAAAACATTGACACATACCTGCCAGAGGTCTATCCTGGGTCTGAAGAGTCCACCCTGGTCTCCAGCCACTCATCATCTCAGCACACACTTTGCCTGCACACGTGGAATCCGCCTCTCTCCACGAATGCCTTCTCCTGCTAGGAAACACACGATGGCACTCAGCCAAAGGAGAGCACAGGCAAAGTCAACTGAAGCCTCCATTTTCAAGAGTTTGCCCTCTGCTGGGCCACAGCCTCCGCTGGCACAGTGCATGTGTGTCACTTCTCCGAAGACAAGGCCGCAATCCGGGCGTCCAGGGCCCCAGCAGTCCAGAGTCTGCGCATGGCGGCATATGGATCACCTCTTTGCCACGTACAGGAGGGAGGCCTGGGCCCTACACTGGCTCCGCTAGAGCTCCACGACCTCAGCTATTTTCCCTGACCTTTGGCCCGTGCCCTCGTGTGTGTGTCATCCCGAGTTACACTTCTTCTCCGACCACTCTGAATCCGCCACCTGCGGATACATGAGCATGAAAATCAACATCTCTCACTGCCTGCAGTGTCACAGGTCACCAGGTGTCTAGGCTCAGGCTGACCTTGGCTGTCTTCTGCCCAGGCAAGGAGCCTAATCCTTCAAAGGCAACGAGGACATGTGGTCATTGGCCGACATTCATTCTTTCATCCACACAGCGGTCTAGATGAGGCTAAAGAGGCCAGGTAGGCCAGGTGAAGGCTGAGTGCGGGGCCTAAGGCTTCTTTCCCAATCACCATGGAGACAGCCACCGCAAGGCTGGCCGGAACTTCTGACGGGGACGGGTCACAAACACCCAGCCAATAGGAGAGGTCCAGCCTAAGCGGCCACTTCCGCAGTGCCCTCCATTTTACCCATGGACACACGACGGCCCCTTCTCTTTTGGGCCACAAAATCCAGGGCACCCAGGGAATCACCTCACAGTAGGCAGCCCCTGATGTGGACACGTTCCACACACTGGGCCGGCAGGCAGGTTCCACTTTTCCACTTACGCTAGGATATCAGTAGGCAAGGCGCCCTTCCTCAGCATCTATGGCCCCTCTGTGTATGTGTTCATTCGGAGAAAT